>NC_051159.1:65405861-65618361 GCF_013339745.2 Dermacentor silvarum | reverse complement strand
GCCGAGCACAGCTACACGAATGCAGGCGGGCCCGGGACCCACAGCAGCGTCCTATACGTATGCGATCGAGAGCCTCGGTTCTCTTTCTCCTTTCTCGTTGCATTGTTTGTGCTGGCGGGGGCGCGGTGTCGCGATCTCTCGAGCCTCTGCGCGCTCAAGCTCGCGGCAGGAGGAGGCGCCGGCGAACACACGCACGCTCACGCACAGGCGGCGCACGCGGCCGAGTGAAGAAGTGTGCCCGATTCCGCTCGGCAGATGCCAAGTTTATAAATGGTCTCGGGCCCCGGCGGTGACGTCCCGCTCCTTTGTAACGGCTGCGAGCGTTTGATAGAGCGCCTCGCGGGAAACTGGGACCGCGCGCTCGGAAGATCGTGCTCGCGGGAGAGGCGCGCGGGCAGGCCATGCCTCGGGTGCTGCGGCGACTGCTGCCGTTGCCGATACACGGGCGACGCGAGCTTATGTGCGCCACTCGGACGCTTGCGAAGGCTCGCCTGCGAGCACGCATCGGGCTGCCTTCGCGCTGCTAGCCTGCCTGCCCTTGCATGATGCCACGTGCTCGACGCTGACCCGCGCTGTTGACCCTGCATACGCGCGGCGGCGGCGACGGCGATATATACGAAACCTGCTCGCCAGGAACGTGCGCCGTCGTGTGTATGCAGTATGTACGCTGCACAAGTTGTATGCGCCGGTGTTGTGTCGACGCGTGCACAAGGATTACGCCATATGCACGCGCCAAGTAAGGTTTTTTTTTTTTTTCCTCGCTAACTGTGCACCTGCAGTTGCTTAACGCGCGAGAATGGCACAAATGTGTACACGCTGTATCGCGAAGCACGAAGAAGCGTTTTGTAACAAAATATAGCAAAAATGTGGGGTTTAACGTCCCGAAACGGCGCAGTTGATTATGAGGGTAGCCGTGGTGGATGGCTCTGGAATACTTTTGACCACCTGGGATTGCCCAACGAATACGCCCAAAGCACGGTGCAGGTGCGTTTTGTATTCCGCCTCCATCGGAATGCAGCCGACGCGTTCGGGAATCGAGCCCGCGACCTCGTGATCAGCGGCACAATGGCGTAGCCACTGAAACACTACAGCGGGCGGTTCTGTGACGCTGTTTTCTTCTGTAGAACCTGTTAAATGGGAACTATAGAGAAAAACGCTGACATCAGAATATAAGTGGTCGAATGCAGTTTCGGAACTACTCGCATTTAATTTCAAGGTAGCGAAAGTAAAGGAAGGTGTGGAAAATGAAGGCGCAACTAGGCTTCTCGAACTTCGCACCAAAGCAACGTGGCATCGATGAAGTCATTCGCAGCGTGACGTACGTCGCTGACTTTGCAGCGTTCTAGAGCATTGATTTTTCTATAAAACAAAAAACTAAATGTACGCCTACAAAAGCTGGCTGGTTGGCGGCTCGTGTTTTGTGTGTTGTTACGAATGGCAGTCCAATAACCTTTGTGTTATTAAAAGTAGCTTCGGAAAGGTGTGACAAGAATCTGTGACGTCACGGAGCGCTGGTGCAGGAATTAAAAAGTGGCGACGCCACTGATGTATATGCGGCATTAGCGTGCATCTCGTTTTTGAGCTACAAGCAGTCACTGTCGATAAACCTGGCCAAATTGGCATTCCAAAACAATTTTACACAATACCAATCTAATTTACCTCAGCCATATTTATCATTTCTCTCAAGGTGCCGAACATCTAGGCATCTTGTTTTTAATTCTTGGGTTTTACGAGCCAAAAGCACGATATGATTATGAGGCATGCCATAGTCGGGGACTCCGGATCGATTTTTACCCCCTGGGATTCTTTAACCTGCGCTCAATGCAAGGTACACAGGCGATTTTGCATTTCGTCCCTATATCAAAATACGGCGTCGGGCTCGGAATCTCGCGGCCTCGGGCTTAGCGGCGCAGCGCTAAAGCTACTATACGCCACCACGACGGATTCATATATAGGCTTAAGTCCCTGTTTTTGGTTTCTAGCAGGTCGCCATCACCCCTTATAGGCTGACCCGACGTCGCCATCACCGAAACGGAGCAACATTTACTGTCCACCCTTGCCATTTCACTCGCACATCTGCTTCGTAACTTAGTAGAGCATTTTATAGCTTAGCGTCACCGTTCTACCTGCTGCACATATGCGCTATAAAACCAGTGCATGCGAGGTCAGCGGCAACCGGTAATGGTTGAACGGTAGCGCCATGCTCATATTATGTTATTAGTGCTTATTGCCTTTCACTTCAAGCTACTCACATACACAGGGACGATTGTTAATAATCAAGATATATAGCATAAATAACCTGTTCTTTTAGCTTCCTAAGCCCAGTAAAAAGCTATAGAAATGTCGTTTTACGTATACAGTGAGTTCTCATTGCCAACGAATCTCTTATGGCCCGCCCTGGTGGCGTATAGTGGCTTCGACTTTGTGGGGCTAAGACCGAGGGCGCGGGATCAAATCCCCGCCACGGAGGCCCCTCTTCGATGGGGGCAAAATGTCAAAACACCCGTGTACCGAGCCTTGGGTGCAGGTTAAAGAACCCCAGATTGTTAAAATGCTTCCGGAGTCTCCCGCTACAGCGTGCCTCATCATTATATCGTGGTTTGCCACGTAAGACCCCAGCATCGAGTCTAATCTCCTATGAACATGAAAATCAAATTGTTCCATGAGCGCAGCAACATATCCATGTGCGTAGAAAGAGTGATCACATCCTAAAAGTGGAAAGGAAACAGTATCAAAGGAGTAAGTCATCCCAGATGTCAAGCACTCAGCCGGAAAATATTTCATGTATTCTCACGGAGCATGATAAGTATATGCAACACATCAACATCCAATAACAGCGCCGGTTACGAGCGCATCTTTACAATCAGTAGATACCCACCGTGGTTGCTCATGTGGTTATGGTGTTGGGCTGCTGAGCACGAGCTGCTTAACAACCATAATTAAAAAGAAAAACAATCAGTATAGATGTGTAGGCTTACGTCAGCGTATGGAAAGGCGGGCAGAAGAGTTCATTGTGCAAAGCGCAGAATAAAAGCATGCAACTATCGCTAATACCTTACTTAAGTAACAGCTAGTAGACTCAAATCTTTTCCTGTTTCTATTTTTAATTACTAAGCATTCTTTGCCGCATCCTAGGCACATTACACGGGAGGTAGGTAGGTATTTCTTGTCTCAGCCCGACTTCGGGCCTCTGGAATAAAAACAAATGCATGACTGACAGTGGAATCAAACATTTGCCAATTAACGCACAGCAGCCCAATTAACGCTCTAACCACTAGACCACGATCGCTTTTTTTTCCTTCGTGTTTTTTTTTTCTTTTTTTAACACGAAAGTGTTTTATGCCGGGGTCCACCAAGACTTCACTGACGTATTTCCGTCACGGAAATACGTCATAGAACATAATACAAAGAAAGAAACCAGAAGAAAAAGTTCCACAAACATGCAAAATTTGGAAATCGAACCCACGACCTCTCGGTCCGCGACGATAGATCGCCGAGCGTTTAACCCATTGCGCCACAAACGCATTTGCAGAGAGCTACACAGACGCGCCTTATATATCTAAAGCCCAGACCACACGTACGCTTGCAAACGCGCGCAAGCTCGCGTCCGCACGCCCACGCATGCGCAGACGGTGCGTCACGGCTCGTACGCGTCGAAACGCGGCGCGATCTCGGTGATCAGCTCCTCTCAGTTATCGCGCGCCTGGGCTGCCTCGCTGCCTCGCGTCGGCGCGCCTGGCTACGCAGCGACGGCGCGGTACATTCAACTCTCAGTTAAGCAGAAATATATCATGCAAGAAAGTGCTTCTTCTTCACTTTTCGTGCTGATCTAACAGCTCCAAAAAGATAACAATTACGTTTATAGATATCGAAGCATTTTGAAGCACTTTGAAGCATTTTGAAGCATTTTGATACGAAGTGGCGTCTGCCAAGGTGTAAACAAGTGAAGCCAGTGGCGCGCGCTGTCGCGCGTATTTGTGGATGCAAACCGCCATTCCTCGCTAGGCGCGGCAACCGCAAGGCGCGTAGACGCGAGCTTACGCGCGTCCGCAAGCGTACGTGTGGTCTGCGCTTAACACTCCTCCGTGTACCCGCGCTCTTGCTCGGGGCGGTGCCGCCGCCTACGAGCAGAAAAGAGAAGTACTGCATTATGACACTAACGCGCACCGACAGTGAACGCTTCGGTGGTCTCAGCACTACGACGCCTCGATGCCAGCATTCTAAGGGACGCTGGCATCAAGAAGCACTACCAACGCCACCTAGGTGGCGTTCACCGTACTCAGCACAGCGGAGCGTGGCCCCTGCAATTAGCTCTGAAAATGTTTCTGAAGTTGATCGCGGAGGCTGCAATTACGACGCGCTGTACGCGCTGATTTGACTCGGTGACGATTCAGTTACGTGCTTTGTCTTGCGCGTTGTATTAGTGTGTCAGTTACGTGCTTCGTCTTTCGCGTTGTGCTAGCGTGTGCAGCGTAGTGCCGCTTCCATATGCACGACGGTTGCTCATGGTCATCGACGTTGGTAGTCGTGATGGAGGAGACGTGCCACCAGGCGTCAGCGTGGGTGCATCAACGCCTAAGGGCGCTTTAGCAACAAAACACCAACAGACATTATATATCAATGTGCAATAAACATTACACTACTTCTGTGAAGACACGTTTCACTTTCGTGTTCTATACCGATTCCTATATAAGAGGGATCAACCACATTTTTTTAACTAGGTCACGGTCGCACGCATGCTCCTCTAGCCCCGAAGCCCACAACCTCTTTGAGACATTTGGCACGTGCATTGGCACCTTTCATTTCCCCTTCCCCTTCCCCCAGTGCAGGGTAGCAAACCAGAATCTTTTCCGGTTAACCTCCCTGCCTTTCCCACCACGTTCCTCTCTCTCTCTCTCTCTCTCTTTGGCACGTGCATCACGTGCATGCCAGTTTCTCGTATTCTTCGTGAAAGCTCGAGCTTTGAGACGTTTTGTTCGGCTATATAGAGTTATATAGCTGTTATGGTCCACCTGCTAACGCTTTCCGTAATCCCAAACGACTCTGGCCAGTACCAGCAAAATGCTTCGCATAACGTTACGGCACGCTTTCTTCCATGATGCGCGGGATTCTTTTCATTTATTCTTATTTATTTGAACCCGATAGCGTTTAGGGCCCCGTGTCGTAGAAAATCCGGCGTCGGTGACCGGCGTGTGATCGCGGGTGGCGGAGAAAATCATCCAACTACATCGACCGCACAGGCCCTCCCTGCACGTGGTGCAAGGTTTTCGTGAACAAATATTGAATTTCTCACAGTGAAATCCGTCAGAAAAATGGTAAAGTACGACTTTACCATTCGGCGTCGGATTCGCCGTCGGATTGTTTACCAATCGGCGTCGGATTGTAATTTGAATGTACGAGAAAACCTAATTCTGCTACGAGGAAACTCAAACACAAATCACTTTTCCAGCATTTCTACTAGACCTGCGCGCGTCGGGGCAATAGCAAACAATTAATAAAATAATAAAATAATGTGCTAGGGCCTTCACGTTTTAATTTAAGACCACTTATATTGCCCCTGGAAAAACGTCTTTCCAGCAATGCATTTCAGTTTAAACGTGAAGCCGACTTTATGGGGATTGGTGTAAGCTTGGTCTTCGTAAGCTAGCTTTCCCTCGTTCAGTGTTGCAGTGAATGAAGCCTACTTGCCGTATGCGAACGATGCGATGCGAACGGGTCCCGATAACGCTATCGCGTTCTACTCTTCAAGGCGAAGCTTAAGCGTCCTCCATTTTTTAAGTGTACCACCCGCATACTTTGCTGCATACCGTGGGTATGTACTGTGGGTATGCACCACAATATGGAAATCATAATTATCATCAACATGGGGCGAACATCTCAAAGAGCTAGTTGGCTTTAGAATGAGAGAAGTAGCTACGTGCGATTGTGGCCTAAGTTCTTTCTGCTTACTCTCTCTAAGCTCGATGCTCACATAAATACGGCAAAGACCCGTTGCATCTTCTGAATGCTGGAAAGCGATGCGCACAATAAGTTCATTAGGTACCAGATTTTGAATACCAAGAACACATTGCAAATGGTTGCTCGCGAAAACATTTATAGCTGTCTTCCTTGACACCCATCTGCTTTTTCCTTCGTCGTCAAGATTGCTTCCGTCCAGTATGCATCCGGATCTCGATGTTGATTTTGTGGTACACCAAGGTATTTTTCGGCAGGGATGACCACCGCAACTGAGAAAAGTATTCCGTCTTGATGTGTCCAATTAACATGCCATAAATAAACATTGTTCCGTTCCATAAAAGGCGGTGTGCTTGGACTCGTACAATTGTTCTTGTGGCACGTTGTGTCACGTTTTACTTTTATTGAAGACCAAAAAGATTCCTTTCTGCTGACACTTAATCAGATGCGACTGCGCGGGTTACTTCCATAATATTTTATGTCATCTAGTGAGGACATGGCCAGTGCTCTGAGAGGATACATGTGCCAAATAGTGCTTTCTGTCAGGATGTTCACTGTCAGATTTTCTGTGACACACATAAAAAATAGTATAGTATGTGACATACTAAGAAAATAAATGTACAAACACCTTGCTGATACACTCATGCTGAAGTCTATATATCGATTGACACGGCGAGGAGGACAAGGAAAAAAATGTTTTAATGAGGGTTAGAAAATGCCCAGTTAAACCAAACATAAAAGCATTCTTCTTCAAGTTGCTTACGAACGCACAATCAGTGAAAGCATGGCTGAGATTAAAAGGTCTGTTCGTATCCTGGACGACAAACTGCATGTCTACTGGGCAAAGAAATGAGACCATTGAGCATATTTTCCTAGAATATTGGAACCCAGTCTTTTAATGGGACATTTCAGCGAGGACTCTTAAACAAAAACTACTCCTCGATCCGTACGCCATCAGGTTTCTTCCATGTGATACCACAGAAATGCCTTACGACGAAAATATGCTCCTTGGCTGGCACAGCTTGTAGAAAACGTTTGAACAGGCTATACATACATGATGCACTCATAACATGAAAACTTCATATAAAGTGATGTGCAGTACAGGCAGGTGTATAGAGCGCTGCCTGAACCACCGGAATGAATTACAGTGTTTGATGACTTGATTGTATTGAAGAAATTTTAATCCTGTTGTGTCAGCAAATGTATAGGCCGACTTGTTTTTAACAATTGTATTATGTACGTATAAGTACAAGCACTTTCGTACGTAATTTATTGTAAAGGCTGCAAATAACACACACACATTAAGCTTTGCCCAAATTTACCCATAGGGTGGGTAAATTTTGCTTTGCTTACTTTGCTTACTTTCGCCAAATGTAAGCAAAGTGCTTGGTTTAGTTCACCAAGAATACGGGAGAAACCAAATACGAATCTCGTATGTACGCATGAAAATAAGATAAAAGGAGACAAGAGTTTGAGAAGAGGAGAGATTCTCCTTGCCTTTCTCAGAGCTGCTGAACATCTTAAGTTAAACGCAAGACAGCACACATATACTGAATCGGCTCATGGGTGTCCCAGCTAACATTAGCCAAGGTTTAAAAGTGTGCCGAATACTGTAGGTGGATGTGACCAAATGCATGTTCTTGACTATCATATGGGGCATTGTATTATATTGTATTTATGGTACTGACCCTCTCTCTATGCTCATGCCTCATGAAGCACGTGCTCGTCACAAGCAGAGGGTTATCAGCCGTCAGTTCAGGAGAACCGTACCAAAGTAAATTAAAACAAAGTGCAAGTACGAAACAAAAAAAAATGAACTGGAACATTCCGAACGCTTCGCGTCAGGATTCTGCGTCCGGCAGAAAGCGCGGAAGTGGCGCCACCATGCAGAGTGCTGAAACCAGCAGACGCGCCGGAATACGATCGCTTGCGTCAACAGCGGCCTGCCATGAAAGGTTCACCGTCACACGCGCAACGCACTTATAACTGCCTTTGCCTTCTCTTCTTATACCTTTGTTTCTGCCGTACACTTTCTCGGCGTACTTTGCTGCCCCTTTCTTCTCATGCCGTGTTTGAACAAATGGCCCCATTGTTTTCACGAGCCAAACATGGGGTTTTCGTTTTTCCTTTGCCCGCAGTCCCGTGGCCCCAACGTGCCAGTTACTTAATCGCTGTGTGTATAGGCAGTGGGGAAGGTAAGGGTCGGTGGGGGCGACATGTGGGAGGGTCGAAGTCGCGACAACCGCGCTTGCCTACCGGTTGTTCACTTACCGTTCTTGCCCGGGTCGTGCCTCACGTACGGCTCAGTATACGAGAGGACGCCGACTACTACATTCAGTTGGCGCAATTATAAGTTGATCGAAAAAAGAAAAAGGAAATTGAATGGGAACATTACATGAGTATAAGGGCATAAACGCGTACGTTAACCGGGACCAAACGTCAGCAGATTGACACCTGAAGGTGCACAGAAATATGACGGGCATTGAAATCGCAGTGGGCAACGTAGCAGTAATTACCGCTAGTGCAGTTGGTGATGACCGGAATTTCGAAACGAGAAGGAACTGCGAAATGACGATGCTGAAGAAAACATGTTGCCATGGAAACGCGCTCCCCGTAAAGAAGTCAACTTAATTATCAGGGAAACCATGTTGCAGATGCTTTCGTCTATACCATAGTACTTGCTGTTGAGAGAGAACGCGCATTGCTCGTGCATTCTTTTTCAGGCGGGTCCATCACAAGTCCATTGGAGATTCTCCTGCGGGGATGAGTGGGACAAGAAAGAAACATGGGAAACAAATTTAACAAACAACGTGAACGTGCACATTATGCACGTTCCACGCCAGATTTGTTTTCCTCCAGCGTGTCGAATTCTTTGTTCTAGTGTGCTTCCTGTTTTCAGACAGGTCTCGGTGAAGAATCATTGTCCTATAGACAATGAAAATAAGCGCCGTACATAGACGGGCAGCAGGAGCGATTAAGTGTGAATTCATTGGCTTCTTCATTAACTGTTTTCTAGAGAACAGTTTAATTATTCTTTTTACTGTTCCTCCTTTGGGATATGTCGCCACAGCGCTATGTTATCGTCTTGAATAAATGATGATCTTAAAATAAAATATTACGAACTCGCATTATATATCTATTGGGAGAAACATAAACAAACAAGAAATCCACGGTTCCTCACCACGAAAAATAAACAATGAAAGAAAATAAAGCCTCAATAACTATAGCAAAGTCAAAATCGAAGCACCTCCACATGAAAAAAAAAGTATAAAGCAGCGTTCTTTCAAGCACTCCTAGAAACTACTCGCTCAACGTTCGTAAGGACGGAAACGATTACGATTCGAGGGGCTCAAAGTTGTTTCAGACAGCGTATAAGCGCTTGTTCAGTGCAAGAAATGAAGGAAGTGCGCGCTGCGATATATACACGAGAGAGTGAAACACAGAGGCGCTATGGCTTCTTTCCCGTTTTCGAGTGCTCGAGCAGGGGTCCAGGCGTATGAGAGGAAAAGTCAGAGATCAGGCAAAAAACTGGAACTCCCATACACGTGCACAATCGCTAACAAACGCACGCATACGCCACTGGCCCTGACGACACAAATCGAAGCGGCCAGGCGGTGCTCGCAGGCGAGACTATAGGGAACAAAAAAAAATTACATAAACAAATAAAAACCTCATCCCCTCCCGGTCCCCCGGGGCGCCATCCTTCACCTTCAGTCGACCGGAGATTAGGGAAAACGACGTCGCGTCGGCGCTGGTAGACCCTCCCAATTTTCTCCCAAGCCACATCGCCCTGCGAACTACACAGACAGAGCGGAACCCCGGAGACCCTATATACAGTTCCTCTCGTTTTCTTTGTTCCTTTTTTTTTCTTCCCCATTCTTTTTTCCCCATCGACGCATTTTCTTCAAGTGCGTGCTCATCGACTCAGCTTTCGGCCTTCCCGATCTCGGCGCCCTTATACCGACGCAGCCGTCGACTCATCTCATTCTAATTTTGCGGCGTAAGCAATACCGCTAATAAAAGTAGAGAAAAACGAAAAGCCGGCGAATAAAGATTTAACAAACGAACCAAGAAAAAAGAAAATGCACGCATTGCTCCCATTTCGGGAGCTCGCGCGCGCGCCCTCCCGTGGAGTGCCCTGCATAACGAACCGCGTATGACGTCGAAAACCCCTTTCTCCCGCAGCGCCTTTTTTTCTCGCTCACTGCCCCCCAAACGTCGACGCCCGTTATAATATGCCGCTTCGTGGAAAGCGCCCCGCAACACGAATCGGAGGGGGGGGAAAGATTAAAGCGTGCGTGGCTGGGAGTGAGTGTGGGCGAACAATGGGCCGGCAACTCCTTTTTACACCTGTCAGCGACGAATGAAGAGGTCGTAAATCAAAAACCCGTCAGTTCTCTTCCCATCGCGAGCGCCCCGCTCCGAGCATCCCACGCAGTTCATTCTCTTGGTGTTATATATGTATGCATTTTCCTGCATTCGCAAGAGCCCTGCGGTTCGCACGTTCCTTCCTATAGGAATGCGTCGCTCGCGTTTATCGCAGGCATGCATCTGGGTGCGTGTATGTGCTTGGGTGTTGTCAAAAACCTTTCACAAGGAAGCGCGTCTTTGTGCAACCACGCGCGGTGCACGCGATCGTCTTGATCTGTATGAGCTGTTGGAACGAGTATCGGGACTAGTATGAGGAGGAGGCTTGTTCGCACATCCTTGACGAACTAAAGAAACACCACACACATAAAAACGAGGACAGGGGCAGAAACGAGGACTGAACTGACATACAACAAATACTATACTGGAATAGTGCGCGATGTGTAAACAAATGCTTTTGATAAACTTGCATTGTACATGTGAACAATATAGCAATGCGCTATCAACGTCTGAAGCCTGAGCTACGAAATTGTAGTTCTTTATTCGATAATGTGATAGAATGTGCATTGTTATGTGTGCGTATAAAGCAAAAAGGAAAAAAAAAAGCGTAATGACGGCTTAATTAGCAGGTATAAGGCAACAGGAAAGTACACGGAATAAGACTACACTATTAATTATAGTGTTCCAAATACCAGCGACCGTGTGAAATAGGACCGAAACCGTAAAAAAAAAGGATGTCTCACCTCTTCGTCATATACGCAGCTCTTGCGTGACGTCACGTGGATCGGCTTCTTATTTTATCACCTAATAAACACCACGGCGAACGTTAGCCGGCATGAATTCCTCACCTCCAACTTCGTGCGTTTGAAATGCTCTATTTACGCAGGCTCGCTATACGAGCGGAGAACGTGCCACAGCGTCAATCCGCCACTTTGCAGCGGTAATGGCAGTTGCCGATATAGACGCACTGTTTGCAGCGGCACGCGTCGATATTGCGAACACTGCTTTGTCAACCATACATGCATAACTAACGGGAATTGAAGCGTACAAATACCAAAAACAGATCTTCGTAACGGAACAACTGTTTATTCACGTGCTGTAGAAAGTTGCGGCAAACTATAGCCAAAAGAAAAAGAAAGCTCTCGTTAGAAGGTTCAGAAAGAATAAGTTGATGTTCTCCGTGGACATCTATATATATGCGAGCGGCCTCTCTAGCGGCCACATCGACTAGCATTAACTTAAGGCATATGGCAGTGCACTTGGGAACAAAGACGTAACACAGAATGGACAAACGCGGGCGCTGTACTGCGACAGTTGCACTACAGTGCTCGTGTTTGATCACTCTGTGTTACGTCCTTGTTTAAACAAGGACGTAAACAAGGACCATGTTCCTATCATGATTAACCAACTGGCCCACCAGTGCGTCTTAAACTTAAGGCAAACTGCGACGCCCTGTGTTTCCCTTCTCTGCGGCCGACTCGTGCTATACAACAGATGTGTCTACGGCACGCGGTAGACCAAAACGCTCAACGCAAAGGTATGAATCACAGCCGTCGTCAGTGCTCGTAAATGACGCCTACATACCTTCGAACCGACGTGAGTGATGCCCTCGCAAGCTATTCTACTACCAAGTGGTGCCGCTCATAACTTCGGCCTCGCTTCTCGAGCAAATTTTCATGCCAAACGTGTATTATCGGTTGTAAAAGATGTGTTCCTGCTGAACACCCGGCGTGCTCTAAGGAAGCCCCCAGCAAGGGCAGGACCCCCGAAACACGGATATACAACAAAGCAAAACTATAGAGGAAAGGCTGCCGCGACGGAAGCGAGTACAGCAAGCAGCCACGAGCGATATGTTTGCGTGCGAGCACGTGCGCACAAAAGTGGTACACCGAAGCCGGGCGTGCGTCTGGGTCGCAAGCTGGCCCTGTATGCGCATGCCTCGGCGACCGTAGAGGCCAACGTGAACGAGGGAGACGGGGGCCGCGAACTGTGCACCGGGACGACAGTAGCCTTAGCACCGGCGGCACTCGTGTCAGAACGCGGGGACCCGGTTTGATTTATCACCATACTCCTCGCACAGAGAAACGGAAAGGAAGCTATGTGTAGGGGGAATGGTAGTAAGGGGATGGAAGTATAGTCGACATATTTGCTCCTTTATGCGCGGAGCTCCTCGCTCACACTACCCCACGCAGCATCACCCCACCCCTGCAGTTTTCTGCGGCGCGCATTCGCATTTCGGAAAGACGGGTAGGTGGTAACGCACACACGTTCGCACACGCGCAAAAGGAAAACTTGGTGAAAAAATATTTTTAAAAAAGGAGACTCCGCGCCCAATAATAAGGGTGGTCGCAAGCTGCAGGCTCGCCACCGTGGTCAAAAGCACGTCGTGGAGTACAAAGAAAGCCATATAGCGTCCTACTTGCGACAAAAATCCCGGTGAGGCCCACCGCAGCAAACGACGCGGCATTCAGGCCCCCGTTTTGGTTTCTTTCTCTTCTTTCCCCGACTTATTCCTCACCGTCCGCCCCGATGCTCACGTACGACACTTTTCTTCTTCCCGCATAGTTTCCACAACGCCGCCTCGTCGCGGTAACTAGTCCATCACGGCCTCTCTCGTTCATCAAGCGGAGCGCGAGCGACGTTGTCGCGATAAGCGGTTCCCCCAAACTGCACCGTCGTCATCGTCCCAACTTGCCGTCGTTCCGACGGACGGGACCACCGCGACAGCCGCGCTCGGTCCTCAACCCGTTCCCGCAATTCTTTCCGACGCCTCCGATACCGCGCGACGCTCGGCTCGTTAGGTCCTCAAGACAGGCGCCTGCGCCACTTGCGAACGTGGGAACAGCGGCACCGGAGCAGGAGTGACCAGGTACGAAGAACAGGGAACAAAATGAAGCGAGGGGACAGATTCGAGTGGAGTGTTGAACGGGGAAGAGGGGGGGGGAGGGGAGGGGTGATGGAGGGGGAGAGAGAGGCTTGTGCGGGGGAGCCATGGATGGTGCTCGAGGGACTGCGCGCGCGCTTCTCAGGGAGAAAGGAAGGAACAAAAGAGCGCGAGAAGTCAAGAGCATGAGCGAGTGGTCGGCCGCGGGAACCGATCGCCCTCCGAAAAAGGCCGGCTGGGTTGTTTGGTCGGAAGCAGGGCGCCGCCGAGCCGACCGTTTCGCGCAAGGACACACACGTACAGACACACGCACTGCACACAGCGGCCACACTGCTGCAGTGGAACTGGAAATGTAGATTTTTTTTTTTCCTTCTTCTTCTCGGTGGAGGACTGTTTGCGGTCCGCATGCACGTATGTATACCTATACTACTGCTCGTGAGCGAAATGATCAAGGACAGTTATCGCTCATTTGGCGCCCGGTGACAAGAGCGGACCACCCGGATAGGACTCTCTCCGCCCGCTGCGCTAAGAAAGAAGGATCGCGCGCACACGCGCGGTCGGCGGAGCGCGCGCGACGCCCGAGAATGCCCTCCCCATATAATGCCTTGCGGCTCGCGCGGCATATTAAACCCGAGCGCGCGATCTCGTTTCTCTTCGTTTATTAGCGCGCATTCTTCTTTTTTACTTTCTTTCTTTTCTTTATTTTCTGTTTTCTTTATCTCTATCTCGCTCTCGCTTTGTCCCACCGCGCTCTGCCTTCCATATACGTCGCCCCACGCGATAAGCATCCGCTGTAATGCGAGCCGTGATAGCACTTCCATCTCGAGCCGGCTCGAATTCCGCGCGCCGCCACCGCCGGAGATGCGGGCATCGATTGGACCCGCTAGGTGTTCCTCGCCCTGCAAGCGTTAGGCTGGCGCGCTGTTGGCTTGTATTGGAAACCCAGGCCGGATAAGATGCCGGGGCTTGCATGCGATCACACAAGAGCGAGAGCGATGCGCTTTAATGAAGGCGCCGATGCAGATGCATGGACCAGGCCTCCAATGTTACGACGCAGATACGCTTCAAGTACACCTTGAACCACTCGGCTATCACAAGTCCAACGCCGTGTGCGGTACGGCATGCATGCGCTTTGAAAGACGCACACAAAACAAGGCGGTGGGGGGGGTTGCGAGGCAGCGCAAGCCCGAGCCACGTTTCGCTCGGCGTTTGTGTGAGCTTCATATAGTGTACCCCGTGTTATACGGAATTGTACCGCACACATTAGCAGAAGTGCAATGATATGTTATTAGCAACAGAGCCCGAGTTCGCTAATCTAAAAGCGCGGAATGGTTATTGGGAAACCGTCCAATCTAGTAGCGCATATTCATTACATTTGCTGCAGCGTGTAATTCCGATGGATTGTCTCTTTCTCGTCTCTTTCGCGCTTCCCTCTGGGTACGCTACACAATCTAGCGGCGTCACCGTGGAGTCAGCGTGTGGCGCGTGTCTCACCGAATATATTCAAACAAGGTTGTCTGAAGTTGTCATGGAAGAGACTGAAGAGTAGTGGCACGTACCCAATGGTACATAGCCAGTGACCCAAGTTGGTCTGAAAGAGGTTGATTTAAGAGCTACACACACATCCAGGGGCACATGTACCCATTGACCCAAGCTGACGCGAAAGAGGTTCTTCGAAGAGCGGCGCACAACCAGAGGAACATAATCGGTGACCCAAGTTGGTCCGATCGACGGTTGGTTTGCCTGTTACAGCCTACATTCATTCCCAATCTATATGCACCAACAAACTCATTTTTTGTCATTAAAACCAAGTGTTCATACTGCGGCGTTACAAAGAACACGTGGCAATGTTGCTCCACGTCAACTATACAGAATGTCCCTCTATGTGTTTGTGTCGGTGTCCAATTGTACGTATATATGCGTGCAGACAGGCCATGCAGACGAAGCCGGAGTGCTGATCTCATTTTATTGCCGAGGGAAAGGTTCGACCCTACCCTTTCATATCCGAATACGCGAGGAACGCACAGGTGTTTCACCAGCGCTTGTCTCGAAAGTTTAAAGTGACGCTAAAGAGAAAAAAATGATTTTACGTGTCTTAGTAAATTAACCTTCGACAATACCAAAAGCCGCGCACTCTGGCGACAAGCGAGGCTTGATAAGTCAGAAAAGCCGCAAAAATGAAAGTCTGGCTGGAATGGCACCTTGAAAATCCTGCATTAGCTCGCCGTGAAGTCACATTTTGACAGCGGCTCTTGAGCAAACTTATAGGTAAAACAATTGCGCAGATACCGCGCACAACGGGAATCGCTGTTGTCTCAAGTATTTTGCAGATAGCTGGCTATCCAGCATTGTTTGTGGTTTCACAAAGCGTTACCAGGTGGACCAACGCGTTTGTGTAAATCGAGTGCACAATTGTGTGGAGTTTGAGGCGAGCGTATACGCACGTTGTGACGACAGCTGCAAGACGACGACCGCGTTGACGACGATCGCATGACGGCGACGGCAAGATTCGTACTGCATCCGTTCGGCGCGAACTTATGCGACACGCCGATTGACGAGTTCTGCGTGGGTGCTGAAAGTGTGCAAGCGAGAGAAACACGTTTTGTGACGCGATCTGCGTCTAAGAGCTATGCAATCGTACGTACCTACGTCTATGTCATGTGGTCTATATGCTAAAACACCTATGGCATTTGTACTCCAGAGAAGAAATGTTAACACGTGATCAACCTGCGCCCATCATGAAAGAAGTACAGCGTCACTCAGTTTCTGCGCAGCGTTAGCTGTATCGAGGAAAGTCCTGGGGAATGTGGGCCGATCCCGAGGATGGTGCAGTCTAACACAGCGTCTCAAAGCGCGAGCTTACAAGTGGAAAGAACACGAGAATCTGCAGGTACTTGACTCACGCGCCGGAGACTACCGGATACTACTGAAGATGTTTTTCTTGATTGCTGGAATGGGGTATTCTTTTGGGACATCCTGTAACGGACTTTAAACCCCCATGGCATTACATTTCTCTTATTTGAAAATGAGGAGGGTGCACCGTTTGATCTTGTGCACCGTTTGATATTGTGCAGGCCCAGGTTACTGGGCCTGCACAATATATGACGGTCTATAGTGGTTGTGCGCCACGCTGATTTTGATGTATGCCCGCTTCGAGAGTACTTTTTCGAATCCGCAGGTTCATTCGTGCAAGCACAAAGGGTCTAACAAAATATATCGGAATGGCTCCAACGAGCTTGAAACCTTCTAGAGATGAAGACATTTTAGAAAACCTGTAAGGGTGCTCAAGCTCGCCTGGGGTTTATCGTTCTTGCTGTACTAATATTTGTGTCACTGTAACAATGTGTGCACATAGGCAATAAAGAAAGGGAAAGCAGTCGTGGCGTTGCGGTTAGAGCATTGTGCTGCTGTTCTCGAAGGCAGAGGTTCGATTCCACAGTCGGTCATGCATTTCTGTTTATTAGAGAGATGCACAATGAGGCGCTACAGGCATCAACCTACCTTGTGGCAAAGTGCCTGGAATTCAAATTGTCAACGTTTCTGATGCTGTCTCGAATATGAGAACGACTAATTGTGATGTACCACAAGGGTCCATTCTTGGTTCTCTCCTCTATCTAATTTTTATAAATGATATGCCTAATTGTCGTAAATACTCCCCATGCGTGCTATATGCCGATGACTCGATGATACTAAATTCTGACAATTGCATTTCAGCACTGGTAACTAAACTGAACTCTGACATTTCAAACATTCAGGAATGGTCCGATAAAAATAAGTTGCATATAAACCCCCTGAAGTCAAAATTCGGTGCTTTCGGCTCTGTCAACGTCTCATAATTGGAATACCTCCTATATTAATTGGCCAGCATCATATTACCGCGAGTGATTATGCCACATACTTGGGAGTCAAGTTAGACAGCAATCTTAAATTCCATCATCATATTGCATGCGTAAAAAAGGTGATGGCTTACAGCATGCGAGTCTTCATCAGAGTACGTTCTCATTTCAACCCTAACACACTATTGTCGCACTATTACGCATTTATTTATCCACACATCAACTATGTTGTGGCGTCTTGGGAAAACGCATATAATGCTCATACCAGTTCATTGCAAGTCATTCAAAACCAAGCCATCAGGGTACTAACTTATAGCTCTTACAATGCTAATGCAAGATAACTGCACAGAAGTAATAACATGCTCATCGTATCTCAGACAATTAACTATAATTTGGGTTTAGTGTGGGCATTTCTTAGTGACTTCTTCGTTGGCTGCACATGTTCATCATCTCATCGGCTTCGTCGTCTTCATCGCTTGTGGGGACTCATCTTGAGACTGATCTCTGCCTCGAGTGTGAGCGGTCCGCCGCGTCTTCGAGGCGTATTAAAGGTCGTGTTAACACTACGTCACAAGTGGTGGAGGTGCTGGGTACGTAGCTACAATATCAGCGACGGTAGCCGGGTCCTTGATGGCCAACGCATTGAAGGCGAGAGGCCCAATGCCTTTGAGTTTGTGGCGTACTCTGTCTGATTCGGCCATGGAAGCGTTGACGCGTCGACATAGAGCGAGGACATCCTCTATATACGATGTATATGACTCGCCGAGTTGTTGTTTGCGAGTTTCGAGTGTCTTCTTCGCGATGGCGGAACGAACAGCTGGAGTACCAAAAACTTGTCGGAGCTGCTGTTTGAAACTACTCCAGTCGGTGAGGTCGATCTCGTGGTTGAAAAACCAACTCTTAGCTACGCCCGTGAGATAGAAGGAGACGTGGCGTAGCTTCATCACCGCATCCCAGTGGTTAGCAGAACTCACCTGGTCGTAGTTGTCAAGCCAATCCTCCACAGCTTCACCACGAAAGCCAGCGAACAGATGGGGTTCGCGCTGAGGTCCACTGACGATCCAAGATTGAGAGGCTGCGGCAGGCGGAGCCGAGATTGTTTTATAAGCTGACAAACAATCAGCTCCCAAATGACCTAATTTCAGAATATTTACTGAATGCTAACGTTACGAAATTTGCATCTAACAAAAATTTGATCTTGCCCAAAGTGCGCACTAGTTATGGTAAATTAACATTTCATTTTTCGTGCATTTCATTGTGGAACTCCTTGCTTTTATTATTTTTTTTTCAATTGATGCATCTTTGTATTGCAATACATCTATGTACTTTTTTTGCTGTTGTTGTGGCTGCCAGTTGCACGTAGTTCACGTTTTAAATACATCTCTTCATACTCGCACACTTCACTTCTTTTTTACTTATCTTTTTAAAGATTTCTTTTGTGTATTTCAGCTCAACTTGTGTCTTATATTTGTTCTGCTTTTTTACCTGTATGTTGATCTCATGATATTGCTTTATTTTTGCCGCCATATAGTAATTCCTCTCCCCACCTAACCTTGACCGGAGGTCCCAATACAGTCTTTGACTATGTCACTTCCTTTTGTATTTCATATCTATAAAAACATACAACCACTTTAAGCAATAAACCTTGAAACTTTAAAAACTTGAAACGAGGCAAATAATGTTTTGCATTAAAAATGGACTTTATTGTATTCCAAATGAGATAAAGATTGCACTTGGCAAGTTTCGCCAAGCTTTATTGAGCCAACGAAGCCTAAATACGAAAAATACATTGAAATCGGTGATGTCACACTAACGTACCGGCACTGGTGTTCCAATGCGAAATTAAATAATAATAATAATAATAATAATAATAATAATAATAATAATAATAATAATAATAATAATAATAATAATAATAATAATAATAATAATAATAATAATAATAATGACAATAATCAATTATTCAATCAATCATGTTTATTTAACGTGCCCAGGAACAACCCTAAGGTCTGAGTGCTGGCGCACGCATACATTACAAACCAAAAAAAAAAAAAAAAGACTCAGGGAAAAATCATTAAACAATAAATGAATAAAAAAAAATTGTGAAAAGAAAAGAGTACCGACAACAAAGCGCAAAGTAAATACAAAAGAAAAAGGAGGAGAAGGGCACTAATAATAATAATAATAATAATAATAATAATAATAATAATAATAATAATAATAATAATAATAATAATAATAATAATCAATCAATCAATCAATCAATCATGTTTATTTAACGTGCCCAGGAACAACCCTAAGGTCTGAGTGCTGGCGCACGCATACATTACAAACCAAAAAAAAAGACACTCAGGGAAAAATCATTAAACAATAAATGAATAAAAAAAAATTGTGAAAAGAAGAGAGTACCGACAACAAAGCGCAAAGTAAATACAAAAGAAAAAGGAGGAGAAGGGCACTAATAATAATAATAATAATAATAATAATAATAATAATAATAATAATAATAATAATATAATAATAATAATAATAATAATAATAATAATAATAATAATAATAATAATCAATCAATCAATCATGTTTATTTAACGTGCCCAGGAACAACCCTAAGGTCTGAGTGCTGGCGCACGCATACATTACAAACCAAAAAAAAAAAAGACACTCAGGGAAAAATCATTAAACAATAAATGAATAAAAATAAAAATTGTGAAAAGAAGAGAGTACTGACAACAAAGCGCAAAGTAAATACAAAAGAAAAAGGAGGAGAAGGGCACTTGAACAATACATGATATTAAAATATCAGGCAAAGCTCGGAAAAGAACGATGACAAGGAGTTATGAAAGACATCAAGTTCACGAAAGTAAGCGTTATAAAGATTCTGTATTCTGTGGACAGTTGAGTGTTCGTGATGACCGGCAGGAACATGGAAAGGTCTATGTTCTCTGGTGATCTTGCGTGGGATGCGGAACATGACGCAGCTGAGAAGTTCGGGACATGTGAGGTTACCATGAAGGAGTTTAAAGAGAAACAGAAGGTCAGCGCGATTACGTCGGTCGCGAAGTGAAGGCAATGACAATCCATTGCCTTCACATATAATAATAATAATAATAATAATAATAATAATAATAATAATAATAATAATAATAATAATAATAATAATAATAATAATAATAATAGTAACTTTTACCTTCATTTTATCTTGGAGTACTCTTTCTATTATCGCGAAATTAATGAAAATAGAGTTTTCAGAGTGTTTTGTCAATCTAAACTGCATTAGTGTTTATCTTAAGTGTCCATTTAGTGTCATTTAGTGTCCTCGCGTATATAAGTTAAAGTACATGTTTGCCGCCCTTATTTCATAGCAGCAGTGAACACCAGAAATGACACGATAATCGCGAAATGCGGGCTGTGTGGTTATAGCACCACATTGCCAGATAACTTTTCCTTTCGTAAATTAAACGCACATACTGGCAGTGCAGAACTTAAGCTGGGCAATGTTCATGACATGTCCGCTTAGTCGGTATTAGCATGCCACTGCACGTTCAATTTTAGCTCAGGACTGCTGGTAGGTCTCGGAGGCAGGAGGAGAGGTGGGGTGGCGCCCAGCGCTTCCTTTAGGTAAACGCCAGCGACCAACTGCGCTGCGGCGGCAATGCAATACGTTTTCTTCGTGTTAAATACTCTATCGGGTGTACGAGATATGACAGCGATGTCTTGTTAAAAACAATAATTTCGAACTAACAATTTGAGGAAATTAAAAGGAGCTTACATAAACATCCCGCAATTAACACTAACTAAAGTTTGACGTTTTTTTAATACAAATATTTATCTTTAGAATTCATGAACAATATGTATAACTTCACATAATATAGAAATGCAGAGTGGTATTTAATATCAGTTATCTTTACTTTACTTCATTTTCTGACATGTTTCAAACCGGCGAAGATGTTGCACACTTCTGTATACGACAATATTGGTCTACAACATAAAGGAAGCGGATTTTAAAAGCATTGTACGGTGACAGGTGTGCATATTTAAAGAAGTTCTACTGTACGACGCCTTTTTTGTTTTCTCCTGCAACATTACCGACCATATCTGCGATTCTTTAATTTTCTATCGCTGCACTAACTCTCTCAATTGTTTGAGGATATCTGTGAAATGTTTACTTTTTTTAATGAAAATTTTATTCACATATTTTTCGACGTTCTCAGGTGCCACGCCGTACGCCCTAATGACGTCAACAGAAATAAAGTCTAATTCATATCGTTTAAGTTGTGGCCGGATGAGAGCGTTTCCGTGTTTCACGTGTATTTCAATGGGGAAATCACACTTGGCCCGAAATACTCGTTGCAATATATTTTCGAACAAAGCCTCAGAAACTTTATTATATGAAACTTAGCCTCGCGAAATCTTGGCTAACAATTCTCGATTTTCTTTCTTCCGATATTGTAGAAGCACGAGTAACCATTCTAAAAAAAAGTTTGAGGTTTGTAATCAGAGAAACACGAAGAACACGCGAAGCCAAATAATATTGTATATTGAGCAGCGCTGGGCGTCGGTTAAACATATATAACCCAATGAATCGGAACCCTAGCTTTTAAAAATTACCCAATCAATCAGATTTGCCAATTTACGTACATAGGCGAGCTAAATATATAAACTGATAGTTTTAATTCAAAAATCGAAAAACAACACAAAACAAAAAAGAAACTACTCTGCAAATCGACAGCGGTTGTCTTTCATAAATTTTAGTGACACTTTCATTGAACGGACATGTCGGGCGTTTTGTACTCACTCAGTCGTAATCAAATATCGAGCTGCGAACGCCAGGATGATCATCGAAGGGACTCTAAAAATTAACTAAATCAATTAAGATTGATAAAGTATCTCTGAGGTCTCCATTTTGGTTAATTTCGCGTCAAGAGATTTATAGCTAGAATAGAAAATGAAGGCCAGACTGCCATATTCTTTTTTTTTTTTTGCGCCGCAACACCAGCACCGCGACGTCAATGTGACGTCACTGATTTGAAAGTTTTTTCGTACTTGGGACGTTGTGACGCAGCAAGTTCTCGAAATTTGCTAACTTCAGTCTGTTCAGTGTTTGCTTCCTTTAGAATACAGCGTAGTGCATCTTTACACATTAAAAAAAAAAGTTAACTAGGCCTCAGAAAGATGCCTTCAGAATCTATGACGTCACAGTGAGCTGATGCGAGAAATTCAATGCGGCAACGCCACCAGTCTAACGTTTTTGCATCTTTTCTGGGTTTCTTTAGTGTCTATTTAGCGTTATGTCCAAACAAGACAGAAGTCTAAAGGAATATGGAAAGTTGTAATGATGAGTAATAGTCGAACAAGGAATGTAGCTTTAAGGCAACTTTTCGACAAGAGGACTTGCCTTCGTACGCCCCCCCCCCCCCTCCCCCCCCCCCCCCTCCTGCCTGCTCTGACAAAGACAAGTCCTCTTGGCGAAACGTTGGATTAAAGGGGTAGTCCTTGTTTGACTACTCCTCATCATATTTAGCGTCCTCTGGCACTTAGATCACAGAACGCGCGAGCCTTCCATTGCACGTTGCTGACACTTTGCCGAACGTCTATGTACAATATACAGTAAAACCTCGTTATAACGAAGTTGTAGGGGTAGCCATAATTACCTTTTTTATATTCACTACTTCGTTAAATCCATTATTACATGTACGACAATATTGAGATTTCATTGAGATTTCAAGGAGAATTTCACTTACTTTGCCATATCAATTATTTCGTTTTATCCCGAAACGAGGTTTGACTGTGCAGCCTTCAGCAGCCACTTGATTTTCGCTCCGCTAGCTCCAAGTGCTCCATACATGGGTGGCAATTATTATTATTATTATTATTATTATTATTATTATTATTATTATTATTATTATTATTATTATTATTATTATTATTATTATTATTATTATTATTATTATTATTATTAATACATTCCTCAGTACAGTTCTAGGCACTCTAAATATCCCAATTGGTTCTCATCTGAACTTATAACTGCCCTGAAGCGTAAAGATCGCGCGCACCGTAAATCCAGAATTCCTGTGCCTAATGAGTGGAGAGAAGAATTCCGCTTTTTTCGAACTCTCTGCAAACGCCTCTATAAGCGGGATCATGACGCATACATTGCATTCTTGGAAAAGAGTGCCTCCGACCGTTCGGCGGAATTTTGGAAGTATATCCGCAAGCGTACCAGTAATCGGGGAGAGTGTTTTCGCCTGCTCGACTCTGGTGGAGTAGAAGTCCAAGCAGTCGCAGATTGTTTTGCTGCCAATTTCTCTTCCTTGTATAAGCCTTCAGGTTTCAACGCTGGTGTCAGTCAGCAGCACACAACGGCTCCTACATCTAGTCCTGTGTTTTTTTGATGCAAAGCTGATCTTCGAATGCCTTAAGCGCTTGAAGCCTTCCCTATCTTGCGGTCCTGATGGCATCCCTTCCGCAATCTTAAAAGCGTACGGCGGTATATTTGCCCCAGTATTGACATCTATATTTAATAGCTCTCTGAATACTTCCACCTTCCCTCACATGTGGAAAACTGCTCGTGTTTTTCCTGTATATAAGTCTGGCTGTAAAACCGATGTCTCAAATTATCGCCCGATTTCTCTTCTCTGTGCCACGTCTAAGGTTTTTGAGCTTGCTCTTCACAACGTATTGTCTTGTACTGTGAAGAACACGTTGATTCCGAATCAGCATGGATTCCTCACCGGACGCTCTACTATCACAAACCTCGCAAGCTTCATGACACATATCCCCGCGCCGGTACTTCAAAGGGGGCAAGTAGACACCATATATTGCGACCTCAGTAAAGCTTTTGATGTGGTAAGCCACTCACTGCTTCTCATCAAGCTTACGCACTTTGGTGTTGACTCGTCAATTGTAAATCTATTGCGGAGTTATCTTATTGGTAGATCTTGTTTTGTTAACGTCAACGGCCCAACGTCTTCTTCGTACATGGTCCCCAGCGGCGTTCCTCAAGGGTCAGTGTTAGGACCACTCCTTTTTTTTTAAATTTTTATTAATGACGTGCTTTCCGCCATTCGGCATTCTTCATTCGTTCTATATGCCGAAGACATAAAGATTTTTAAGGCAATTCACACTGTTGATGACTGTCGCATCCTGCAGTCTGACCTGCTTTCTTTTTCTAAATGGTGCACAGATAATAACCTCATCTTGAATGCTGCTACGACCAAAATTAAGTCATGACTTTCACCCGCAAAACAGCAAGCATCTCTTTTTCTTATTCAGTAGATTCTGTACTATTGTGTAAGGTCCGTGAGATCAATGATCTTGGTGTACTTTTTGATACAACCTTACACTTTTCAGCTCACATTAAACGCGTCGCAATGCGGGGCATGCGCACTCTTGGCTCTGTTTGCAGACTGTCGAGAGAATTCAATTCCCCTACACCGTTCCGCAAGTTGTACACAACAATCTGTCTTCCTCAACTCGAATACGCGTTGGTCGTCTGGAATGGCATTT
Source organism: Dermacentor silvarum (assembly GCF_013339745.2). Taxonomy (NCBI): domain Eukaryota; kingdom Metazoa; phylum Arthropoda; class Arachnida; order Ixodida; family Ixodidae; genus Dermacentor; species Dermacentor silvarum. Next base: position 65,593,812 of record NC_051159.1, on the reverse strand, counting down.
CTAGATCCAACAGTGGCATTATAAATCGGGTCCAGAAAAAGTTTCTAAGCATATATCATCACCGCTTTGCTAACACGGACTCTGGGCCCTGCTCTAGCACTGTTGGATTATTGCCATTGCCCTTACTTCGCTGCCGACGTAATCGTGCTGACCTGATTTTCCTTTTCAAACTCCTTCACGGTATCCTCATGTGCCCCGAACTCCTCAGTTGTATCACATTTCGTATTCCGCGCAAAATCACCAGAGAACACAGACCTTTCCATGTTGCTGCCTTACCACCAACACTCAACCGTCCATAGAATACAGAGTCTCTATAACGCCCACTTTCATGACCTTGATATTTTTCACAACTCTTTGTCTTTGTTCTGCTCTCAGCTTTCCGTTGTTGTGTCTTAGTTTCACATATTGTTCAACTTCCCTTCTCCTCCTTTTTATTATGTATGCATTTTGCGCCTTTGGTTGCATGTATGTACACTTTTATTTTCAAGATTGTTAATTTTTTATTCATTTTTTACTGATATTCCCTTGTTGTATTTGCTGATATTGTCCCCTGCTGCTATTTTTCTCAACTCTATGTCTTTGTTCTGCTCTGAGCTTTCCGTTGTTGTGTCTTAGTTTCACATATTGTTCAACTTCCCTTCTCCATTTTATTTATGTATGCATTTTGCGCCTTCGGTTACATGTATGTACACTCTTCAAGATTATTTTTTATTCATTTTTTTTTCACTGATACTCCCCTGCTGTATTTCTTTTTCTATGTATACGTGCGCCAGCACCCAGACCTCACGGTTGTTCCTGGGCACGATAAATAAATGATTGATTGATTGATTGATTGATTGATTATTATTTTATTTCTGAAAGACCCGCAAGCATTGTCTCAGAACATTGTATAGCTCAATGTGTCGTTCCCTTTCCTTTCTTGTTGAGGACGTCAGTGTCGACACTTCGCTGATTTTGCTCACGTGATTTCAACCGATTAATCGTGACAAAAATATTTGTGAATAAAACATTAATTGATTAATCACAAGCTGAGTCTACGATCGCCCAGGCCTGATATTATAGCCGAACATTTTGAAAGTGGAAATTAAAATGTTAAATCTCGACTACCGCTATACTGCAACGTTGAGTACGTACTTATAACACAGCTTATGATTATCACCGGTTGTCTTTTTAGAATAATTCCTACATCTGGTTAAGAAAGTGCACCAAAAGGTTCAAGTAAATAGTACGTATTAGTCAAAGTCATCTATTAAAATAAAAAAGTACATATATTACATTCAAGATTGCACTAATGCTAAAATATCTGTCCAGCAAAAATCTGTCCAACAAAAATATCTGTCCAACAAAAAGAAAGAAAAAAGAAGAAAAAAAAGAGATTAAGAACGTGGTTCAAGATAGATCTTAAGACGAACAGTGGTCCTTATTTAAGAAAAATAATTTTTCGAAGGCGCAACTTTTTGATAAAGGTGCATTTGCTTGGCGTAAGTGAATTTAGGAACTCGAGAAAAACAGACAATTTTAACCACCGCAAAAAGGCAGCTAAATGCGTCGAATCGTGGTCGGAAAACGATTGAGAGGACAAGACACAATGAAGACTGATATTTTTTGGCATAATTGCCATTAACACGATGGGAAAGGCAAAGGAAAGGTAGTAGGTTCCAAGTCGGTAAGGACTTGATTTTTGAAACAGTGGAAATGCGATGGCTATGTCAGGGTTCCGATTTGTGAGAATCGCTGTCTATGTCTGCATGGCAGTTGATTAAAAACTGCATTAACTGCACCATTTTGCTGTGGAAAATAATTCTTTCCGGCTATCGAGCAATGCGTCATAGGTTATTAGCCACACGTGTAGTTAAGTTCTAGAACTTAGAACGTCCTAATGTTGACGGAAAACTTAACAAAGCTACAAACGTCACCGCTCGATCGAACCGCAAGTCCAAAGTTTGATAGTTTTTTTTTTCCTTCTTTTTTTTTACAACCAGAGCAGAAGGCAACAATATACTAACGTAATCAATACTGGGCTGCTGGTTGCGCCTCTAATGTTCAGCATAGCATATCTCTAGCGTCTGTGCTTGAAGTGCATGCACACATCGAGCAAAACATATTGCACCACAGCAAATATAGGCATATATAACAATGAATATGTATTCATAGGTTAATATCAAATGGCTGCTGTAAGCATCCCAGTGCAAGACACAAGCCATTTTGTCTAGAAGCCGCACGAAACTGCGATGACAAGCATATGGAGTTCCGCTAATAAATTGTCGGAACAAAATACCACAACAGCTATAGGCTTGATCGTCGACTTCAAGTTTACAAATTGATTGCATGCACTTTCTTCTCCGTTTTGAAAACTCTCATTTCTGAAGACAAAGCTACCTTCACTGAATTTCTCCGACGGGTTACTTTATCCAGCTGTGCCGGCTCCGCGGTAGCTATTGGTGGGTGGCGCCATCTGGTAGCGCTCGTGTGAAACAGAGCCAGAGCGCTTCATTTCCGAGACTTCCAATGTACCGCGTCGCGTGTTCGACGCTGTTCTAGCGCTGTTTCGCAATTGTTTTCAACTCATGCTTGAGGGGAACCCCTGGTATTCTCCGATGCTTGCAAGCGGGCAATGCTTAGGCGGTGTTTGACCGAAGGTTTCGTAGTGCCAGATTAACAGGCCAGTAAAACGCGGATTCGAGTTGCATCGGATAGAACAAATAAATGACGAAAATTCCCTTCTTGTTCTTAAGTATAGTGCCGCTTTCAGTCTTAAGGTAATCTCTCAATTATTTCTTATATCGCATGCAACCATCCAGTGCCGTACGCAGGGGGAGGTTTAAGGGCTTAGGCTTAGGCGATATATTGCTTTTCACGTTTATACACTGGGTCTATAGAGACGCCGTAGGCTGAGGCTGCGGAATAATTACGACGACCTGGGTTTTTTCAACATGCCCTAAGAACATGAGCGTTCTTTTCTTTCTTTTTTTCTTGCATTTGTCGCCTATCGAAATGCAGCCGCAGTTGCAATGAGTTGATCAAGCGACTCGTATATATATATAAGATAAGTTTTGCATGTACTTTCATTTTCGTATATTTATAATTTTTTCAATTCAATTAACAACGGCAGATAACTTCCCCTATGCTGCCCTTGATGTCATTTGTCTGTTGGCTTCTTATTGTGATATGACCAGTAAAATGAAATTGTCGGCCTTTCCACTCCGTGAAGATGGTTAACCAGCGCAGCTGAAACGTGCGGCCCGTTGTTTATCACTGGGTTAATCTCGAGGGTTCATGAAAGTATTTCTCAATAATGAGGTTCTTGCGATTCTTCGAAATTAAATGGCTTCAAAATTAAATGCGTCCATTACGTAGGGCAATGAATGGCTCATAACACCGTAAACGTGCACTGGCCTCGTCGTAATGGCGAGGCCATTACTTGGATGGGATTTCCTCTCACGACACAAATACATCATCGACTGCGAGCGGGCCGAAGTCGAACTTTCTCCTTTGTGCGATCTCCATTCCGACGATTATCCCGAACATCCCCCTAAATTAGTCGTCGCTGAGGAGACCGACATTCCTCCGCACGCCGCTGTTGGTTTACCTGTGTCCTGTGGAAGCATCTCTGACGCCACTGTTTTGTTCGCCCCTTCTGAGACATTCATCGCAAAAAATACTGTACTGCTTCCTTTCGCGACCCTCGATTTTTCGGCTTGTTTCAGCCATATTTACGTATGCAACCTTTTGTCCGCTCCGCTCACATTGCTCCGTGGCTGCAGTGTCTCGGCCATGTCCAAGCCATTCAGTCCCTGCACATCGTCGACGGGCCAGGTGCTACTTCTTGCGACGACCTTACTGACATCTGCACTCTTTCTGCTACCGACAAGTTTTGCACCGACATATTTAGCCCATCCATCTCTGACGGCCTTACACCAGAGCAGCGTTCGGAGCTTATCGCCGTCCTGTACCATTTTCGTTCTTCTTTCGACGCTATTCAACCTGCCCTTGGACGCACGTCAACTGCCACGCACCACATCGACGCGGGCTCCCATTCACCACTGCGGCAACGACCATACCGTGTGTCTCTACGGAGCGCCGTGTGATTAGTGAGCATGTCGACGACATGCTTCGCCGCAACACTGTTCAGCCCTCTCCCAGTCCGTGGGCCTCGCCGGTCGTTCTCGTTAAAAAGAAGGATGACTCTATTCGCTTCTGTGTTGACTTTCGCCGCCTAAATAAGATCACCCGCAAAGTCGTGTACCCTCAACCAAGAATAGATAATGCCCATGACTGTTTACAGGGGTCTGAATTCTTCTCTTCACCTCATTTCACTTTGATTAAATCATATTCACATAATCGCCAACCTGCCCAATTTCTTTCAGGAGAATCAGGGATGATTGCTTCTGGGGTCTGGGACGTTTCGCATGGGATGACCCTGCTGGCTGTCCTATAACCAAGTATAAGAAGGAAAGATTCGCGGGGCAGGGGCTCCTGCTCAGACAACCTATAGATAACACTTGTTAGTTCGTATTTGTGTTGACAGCGCAGAAAATGACTTTACGCCAATGGCCTATATGGTCCTATATCTTCAGCCGCGTCGCGGAGCAATCGGGCACGGTAGCGGAACAGACGCAAGCACACGGAGAAGTTGCCGCAAGGATCATTTTTCAACGTCGCTTATTGAACTGCTAGTCACGGTGGCAGAACCATTAGCACCACGCTCTAGCGTGGGGCGGACAGCTGCGGTTTCCTCTTGGCAAGTATGAATGCTGCCATTTGTGGTCCAGAAAGAGCTGCTGCTCTATACTCACTCCCCCTCCTTCCTTTGAAAATATTTTAAAAATAAAAAAGAGAAGGAGGCAAACTGGGGTTCGACACCCGAAAAAAAAAATGTTCGAGGAACGCATTTTTTAGCGCGGAGACGGTTAGAAAGGCCTTCATGAGACGCGACAGACGCGCGGTGCGTTTGGTTGCAAAAACTGCCAAACCAACTTAACTACATGCAGGGCACTCTTCGGCAGCTGCATACGTTGCATTTACTCTTTTCAAAGGCACCGAGTAAAGTTATGTTAAAAAAAGAACGTTTAGAATGTGTCATTTTGTCACAGGTGGGATGGATAAAAAGCAGATATTGTTAAAAAACGCGTAGTGCAAACCAATGAAAAATCGCTCTTACAAATTAAAAGATTTAAGTAATACTAACAGATTTACGATGTGTTACTCGTGATACATTTCCATGTTACTCATGCAAAAAGGAGTAACAGGCGCCAACTGTTGGTGCCAACATCTCCTTATTTATTCATGTAAATAAAAAAAAAGAAGCGTAAGGCGAGCGCGTTTGGCAGAGGTCCTTTTCGGCAGCCCATCGATGTAGGTATATGCTCAAGTAAGGTTTCTGCGCATATTCAATACGTAGCCGAACGCAACAGGTTCAGTGATGTTGTGAGGAATAAAGTTAAAGCATGATGTGTGTAATAAAACCTACCGCGAAGTACGAGACGATTTATACAGCAGAAGTATCCGGAGTGCAACCTATTGGACATTTTGAGCTAAGAGAAACACGATTTTAAAGATCAACAAGTTGAGGAATTGGTTACAGCACTACTCTGTGCTCTATGACATATGCATCAGTTGTTTCGCCATAGCTTCGACCCTTAAAATAATACAAGTGTCCATGAATATGGGTAGCCGAAGTCTAAGTTCGTGCGCGTTCAGGACGTTTCGATTAGTGTTTATAGCTTCAGCAAAGCATCCCTCAAGGCTCCAAATTAGCTCCGTTATTATTCCTAATTTATGTCGATCATATTGTTAATATACCTGATTCACCAGAGTCGATAATTTGCCGACGACACAAAAATATTTATTTTTTCTGCTCGCATGACCTGAACGAATTACAGCACATTCTGAATCGGCGTTCTGCCACAATCTTTTCTCTCTCTTTTTTTGTTGTTTTATTTTTTGTTTTTTCTTTGATCTTCCCGAGGACACTCTAGTCCAGGAGAGGGAGGAAATGCTAGCTCTTGATGTTCTGTCGAGTTGTCGAGGCACGTCGGCGGTGTGCCCGCGCCTTGTCAGAGTGAGTCAGAGAAAAGAAGGCGTCGAGCACGAACACGCGCACATGCATACATAGACGCCGTTGCTCGCGGGCACGCCCATTCCTGGAGTGTATCAAGCGCTTTGTAAATGCCGGGGTGTGGTCGTTTCGAACCGTCTGAATCATCATCGTTGTTCGAGTGATAGCTTGAAGAACCTGGCGTCGTTGTTTTGGCCGCGTGATACCAATGATTGTCACAGAGGGGAGCCGTATAGCAACCCCATAAGGTACCAAAGTATTGCTTATTTTGGTTTCAGTGGCATGATTAGGGTTTTAATGCGTATAATGCAGTTAGTTCCTTTGGGAACTAACTGCAATTTCTTGTGTCTGGATAACCATTTTCGTGGGTCTAACCCGAAGATGCAGTCTAACGCAGCGGTAAAAACCGCGCAAAGGTACGATACCACCATGCCGCGGTACCGGTAGTACCGATAAAATCATGCGAATACTGCACGGTGGCACGATGGTAAGGGGGGCGTTCTCGCATTCTTCCCTCTTGAGAGCTAACTTTTTGACACGCTGTCATTTGAGGCGCTGCACCTCTGGTCGCAGTATAGGGAGCGAGCCTACATGCAACGTTGCACGCCGGCTCCCTAGGTCGCAAGACGCTGCGCGGGGTTCCGAACGGGTGCATGAGGAAGTGGCGTTTGAAGTACTGATTTGCTACCGCGTACGGGTAAGACACAGTGATAATGGGCAGCGTCACCCATAACACATAGTGCAACATAGTACCACAAATAATCACCTCCCAAAGCAGGCTAAACGCATTCCTAGAAAGCAACCGGTGCTTTTTACAGCGAGAGAGAGAGAGAGAGAGACAGAAGAAAGGGGGAAGGCAGGAAGGTTAACCAGATGGGAAGATCCGGTTTGCTACCCTACGCTGCGAAGAGAGGGGAGGGGGAGGTAAAGTGACAGGAAAGTAGAGATAGAGAAAGAAAGGAGCACAGATACACAATCACAATCGGTCACAGGTGGCACAGCAGAGTAGCACTTGCGGCACTATAAGCATCTGTCCGGGCTACAGCCGCTTGTCCAAGTCTGTTGCCCTCAAAAACTGCAACAGTGTCCTCATCGCCCTCCGCTGCGACGGCTTGTGATGTGGCATTTTAAAATAAGTTCCTCTGTTAGAGGTCTTTGGTCAAAACGCGGTATCGCGTGCACGAGCGATCGTCTCTGTAAATTGTAGCGAGGACAGTCACAGAGAAGGTGCTGAAGAGTCTCCTTGTTACCACAGTCATCACACGAGGCGTCGTCGGCCCATCCGATTCGGAATGCAAAAGACTTAGTGAAGGCCACTCCTAGCCATATTCGAAAAAGTAGGGTAGCTTCTCGACGGCAGAGTCCAGCTGGGATGCAAAGGCGTAGAGAGGAGTCTAAGTTGTGCAGCCGGTTGCTTTGTAAACTACCTGCGTTCCACAGGGAGAACGTGATATCACGGGTGAGCATTCGAAGTTTTCGAGCGGCATCTGTCCTTGATAACGGTATTGATTCCTCTTCGTCGTCTTGAAGAGCCGACCGAGCAGCGTTATCGGCGTGTTCGTTTCCTATGACGCCGCAGTGACTTGGGAGACACTGAAATGTCACGTTGTGTCCTTTCTCAGTCAAGGTATGGATTAGTTCTCTAACCCCGAATACCAGTTGTTCGTGTGGTCCTCGTCGCAGGGCTGATAGCAAAGACTGCAGTGCTGCCTTCGAGTCACTGAATATCGACCATCTTCGAGGTTGTTCTTGGCTGACGAGACGATGTGCAGCGCGAAGAGCTGCAAGTTCCGCAGCCGTCGATGTTGTTGGGTGGCACGTCTTGAAACTGATGGTGGTGGTTTTCGCTGGGAATACCACAGCTCCAGAGGAACACTGGAGAGTTGTCGATCCGTCAGTATAAATATGTACGTGGTCGGCGTACCTTTCGTGCAAAAGGAGCAGAGTGAGTTTTTTAAGAGCAGGTGACGACTGCTCAGATTTCTTTCTGATTACTGGTACGGTGCGGTGCACTGCCGGTCGATCCAAACACCATGGAGGAATCTATGGCTTAGTTGCGGGGGAGAAGCCTGATGGAAGACGAGTGTAATACTCCGAAATCATAGTGCAAAATGATGCATGCGGCCTTTCTGACGGTAGTGTTGCCAGATGATGGGAACGAGCCCGGGCAAAGTGCCTGATGTGCACTCTCAACACTTCCACCGCAATGTGCGTTTGTATGGGTGGGTCCTGGGCGATTGCAATAGTCGCCACTGTTGATGTGCATTTCGGCAAACCAAGACAAACCCTTAGAGCCCGAGCTTGACTAGCCTGTAGAGCACGAAGGTTTGTCTGGCAAGTGTTGGTTAGTACGGGCAAACTGTATCTCAAGAAGCCCAGAAAAGAAGCCATGTACAATTCCAACATTGCATGTACTGACATTCCCCAAGCCTTTCCGCCCAGAAACTTGAAAAGCTGGGAGATTGCTGTCAAACGCTGTTTCAAGTAGGTCACGTGCTGGCTCCATGAGAGATCTCTATCAATGATTATGCCAAGAAATCTGTGAGTCTTCTCATAAAGAATTATCTGGCCATTTATAGAGATGGCGTAGGGTGTCATTGGTTTGCGGGTGAATGCCGCCAGTGCACATTTGTCTGACGAGATTTCAAGACCTCGGTTACGGAGGTATATAGCTGTCAGTGTCAGTCTGCGTACATTGATATTGTAAGCACTATTAACGTACTTCGTCGTTTTCATTTGTACATAGCCATCATCACCTTCCCTGTTCTTCTACTTCTTCCCGCATGAGCTGGGGCGTTTCCTTTTTGGAATAAAAAGCGCTTGACAGCTTGGTCGGTTTCGGTCTTATAAAGTGGTGGAGGTACGTCAAGACCCCGACGTCCTCTCGCGTTCCGGTCCTCCCTGGAGCTACGTTCCGGCGCCGCCTGCGCCCGGTTACCCCTACTATGATGGACACTTCCAACCCCGTCTCTTCCGGCGCCTCTAACCTTACCACACAAACGACTCCGTCTGCGGTGCCCACTTGGACTGTGACGTGCCCTCAACGCGATCCCTCTGTCTTTGCTGGACTCCGCGGTGATGACGTCGACGATTGGATCGACAAATACGACCGCGTGAGTTCTTGCAATAAGTGAAACGACACCCAGAAATTGAGGCACGTCGCATTCTACTTGACCGGTGTTGCAAAGACGTTGTATTTAAATCACTAATCCGACATCGCGGATTGGTCCACGTTTACCACCAAGCTGCGGCAAATCTTCGCTTCCTCGTCTGGCCGTGCAGAAGTCGCCAAGCAGAAGCTGGGCACGCGCCTCCAACTTCCACAAGAGTCTTACACCTCATACATAGAGGATGTCTTGGCTCTGTGCCGCCGTGCGAACCCTAGCATGACGGAAGCCGAACGCGTTCGACACACATTAAAATGCATTGGGTCGCGTTCAACGCCTTAATCGTGCAAAATCCGGCTTCTGTCCAAGACATCACTGCCACGTGTCAGCGCCTGGACGAGATGCAGTCTCTTCGTCTTCAACATGACAGCAGCGATCCTCAGGTTCCCCATTCTTGAGATTTACGTGCTCTCATTCGCACCATCATCCGCGAAGAGCTGCAAATACTAGGCCTGAGGCGTTCACCTGCTGCCTGTGCCCCAACCCCCACCTTCGACTTGCGCGAGATCGTAAAGCAGGAGTTGACAGCGATGACTACCCCCACGACGCATCTGGCTTCGGTAGCGTGCCCCTCACCTACCTACGCGGATGTTGCTTCGCTACCCACCCCTACCGTGACCTCCGTGCCTACTGACGTTACCTATGACCATTTGGCTTCGATGGAAACCAGAGCACTTTCTGCGCCATCCTACCCTCAGTGGCATCCACCTCGTCCGGTTTGTTTTTACTGTGGTATACGCGGTCATATATCTCGCTTCTCCGACCGTCGCCAACAGGATGAAAGACGAGGCTATGCTGAGCACGAGAGAGACCGCACTCGCCGACCAGACTCCTACTATCCCGGTTCGTACTCGTTCCCCCAGCAGCGTTCCCCGTCTCCTCCAACTGCTCCCAATCTGCCTCATAGTTCCCGCTCGGCCAGACGTCGTTCTCCTTCGCCTTACCGGCGCTCTACATCACCGCTTCGCCCCACTTCCCATCTTGCTGACCAGCACTAGGAAAACTAACTGTTGCAGTTCTTGAAAGGGAAACTGCTTCCCATCGGTCTTCAAAAATTCCTCCTGTTCGCCCGGCCAACATGCTTTTTGTAACTGTTGAAGGTGTTCCCGCGTCAGCTCTCGTCGATACCGGTGCCGGCGTTTCTGTTCTTCGTAGTGATCTGTGTTCACGACTCCGGAAAGTAAAAACGCCTTATCTTGGACCTGTTTTGCGTGGCGCTAATAATGCATTCATTCACCCCGACGGACAGAGTACTGCTCGTGTTCTAATCGACGGCATTCGCCACCACATTGAGTTTATCGTGCTTCCAACGTGTATCCATGAACTTATCCTGGGTTGGAACTTCCTGCATTCTGCTTCAGCCGTGATTTCATGTAGAGAGGAAGTTGTCCACATCACGGATACAGCGCTTGCACCTGTTACGGACTCTTCACCTTCATGCGTGAACTTGGCCATTGATGTAGACTACGTCCTGCGTCCTGGTCCCGAAGACGTTGTAGCCGTAACATCCAGCCAGATCGCCGGCGGAGACGCTCTAGTCGCCCCTTCTTCCCGCTGTACTTCTCGTGGAATCCTCATTGCCGCCTGCCTCGTCCGGTTTTCACGTGGCCGCACCCTTCTGTCTGCCTGCAACACGACCCCAGATCCTGTGATGCTGCCCAAAGGGATGACTGTGGCAACCCTCGCCGACACTCAACCTATCTCTATAGTTACGCTTTGCCCTTCATCGCCAGCACCAACCTCAGGTTTGGATGATTCTTTCCCTACCTCAGCCGTTCTTGGTTCTGACCTAACCGCCGCGTAGTCCGAAGCCTTACTGGCGGTCTTGGCGAAACACAAAGCCTGTTTCGATAGCTGTTCCCCTGTGTTGAGTCAAACTTCTGTGGCTACACACCGCATCGAAACCGATAGTTCTGCTATCATACGACGACGCCCCTATCGTGTCTCGCCGTCCGAACGGAGGGTCATTGAACAACACGTTGCTGACATGCTTGCGCGGAAGATAATTCGACCTTCATCTAGCTCCTGGGCTTCTCCTGTGGTTCTGGTAAAGAAAAAAGATGGCTCCGTTCGCTTTTGCGTCGATTATCGAGCGCTCAATAAGATCACACGCAAGGACATATATACAATACCTCGAATTGACGACGCTTTGGACAAGCTGCAAGGGGCGGAGTATTTCTCCAGCCTTGATCTTCGATCAGGATATTGGCCAATTTCGATGAACGAGACTGACAAACGAAAGCCCGCATTCGCTACACCAGATAGACTTTATGAATTTAACGTGATGCCTTTTCGCCTTTGTAACGCTGCCGCCACATTTGAGCGCATGATAGATAACGTACTTCGTGGACTAAAATGGAAGACCTGCCTCTGTTATCTGGACGATATTGTCATCTTTTCGTCTAAGTTCAGCCAACATCTTCATCGATTAGACGAAGTTCTCAAGTGCCTTACAAATGCTGGTCTCCAGATCAATACAAAAAATGCAAATTTGCAAGCAAGACCATATAAGTATTGGGCCACGTCGTCTTAAAAGATGGCATCCAGCAAGACCCCGAAAAGATTAGTGCTGTTGTCCACTTTCCTCGCCCCTAGCAGCAGAAAGATCTACGTAGTTTCCTCGGCTTGGCGTCATATTTTAGTCGATTTATACGCAACTTTGCTGCCATAGCAGCTCCTCTACACAATCTACTGGTTACCGGTGCCTCTTTCACACGGACTAACGAATGCCAGTCGGCTTTTCAAGCTCTTATGCAACATCTTACTTCCGGACCAGTGCTTCGCCACTTCGATGATCGAGCCCTCACCATACTCCATACTGACGCAAGCGCACTTGTATTGGCGCAGTACTTATGCAACGTAATGCAGCCTCTAAAGAGCAAGTCATCGCATATGCCAGCCGAACACTTTCTCAAGCTGAGCGGAACTACACCATTACAGAGCAAGAGTGCCTGGCTATCGTTTGGTCAATTCAGAAATTTCGCCCATACCTTTACGGCCGCCACTTCACCATCGTCACCGACCATTATGCTCTGTGTTGGATGTCATCAATGAAAAACATGCCTGGACGCTTAGGACGCTGGATACTCCGCTTGCAGGAATATGACTTTACAATAACGTACAAGTCTGGAAAAAGTCATCATGATGCAGACGCATTGTCTCACTGCCCACTCTCGCTCTCTCCCGGTAACGCGCCGTCGTCTTCCACACCACGTCGTTCCGATGCTACGCCTGCCTCACACCAGCCCCTGGACCTAGTTACGCTTTCAGCACGCTCTGATTTCGTCTTGCTTCAGCGGGCCGACTCCTACTGTCGAACTCTCATGGATCGCCTTAGTGGGTTCGCCGAACCACCCAACAGCCGTTTGCGACGCCAAATTCGACAATTCCGCCTGCAAAGTGGCGTGCTACACCGCTACGTTTATCACCCAGCAGGTCACCGGTGGGTCCGAGTTCTACCTCGCTGCCTTCGCCTGCGCGTATTAGAGGCACTTCACGACGACGCATCGGCTGGCCACTTAGGCTTCCACAAGACTTACGACCACATCAAGACCCGCTGCTTCTGGCCTGGCCTATCCACAACGGTGGCCAAATACATTGCCTCCTGTGCGTCATGTCAGCACCGATAACGCTCGACATCCCCTCCTGCCGGTTTACTACAACCTCTCCCTTGCCCGGACGCACCTTTTGAATTTCTTGGCATTGATTTATATGGTCCCTTGCCTTTGACACCCTCCGGTCACCGTTGAATTGTCACTTCGGTCGACCATTTAACCAGATATGCCGAGACTGCCCCTCTGCGATCCGGTACCGCGTCTGAGGTCGCTGACTTTTTCTTGCGCTCCATCGTCTTGCGACACGGGTTCCTCGCGTGAGTGACCGTGGCAAGGCGCTTATTTCCCAAGTTCTCGAAGAAGTTCTTCAGGCCGCTGACACCGTGCACAACTCAAATTCTACCTATCATCCGCAAACCAATGGCCTCACTGAGCGCTTCCACCGTACGCTGTCTGACATGATTTCCATGTACATGCGTCCTGACCACACTGACTGGGATAAAATTCTTCATTTAGGGACATTCGCCTATAATACTGCTATTCAACGGACTTCCGGTTACAGCCCTTTCTTCCTTGTATATGGAAGATCTCCTTCCACTATATTTCACAGAGAATTCTTTTTAGCACCTTCTTCGCCTAACGCATCCATTCCAGAAGATTTTGCTGCCCGAGTTGCACATTGGCGCCAAATCGCCCGGCAAAGCACGGAAGCTACCCAAGCTGAGCGCAAACGTCGCTGCGACAACAAACGCCGTGACCTCCGTTTTCACCCTGGAGACCAAGTCCTGCTTTGGACTCCAGCCCGAACTCCAGGCCTCTGTGATAAGTTCCTTCAACGCTACATTAGCCCATACATTGTTGTGCAGCAAACATCCGCAGTGAACTATCTCGTGCGCCCAGTACACTCCGTCACTGACCGGCGCCGCCGGAATGCCGAAATTGTTCACGTCTCGCGGATGAAGCCCTTCACTCCCCGTTTAGATAATCTCTCATTTGCGGTCAGGCTGGCCGCTTCCATGACGGAGGGAAGTTAGTGTAAGCACTATTAACGTACTTCGTCGTTTTCATTTGTACATAGCCATCATCAGCTTCCCTGTTCTTCTACTTCTTCGCGCATGAGCTGGGGCGTTTCCTTTTTGGAATAAAAAGCGCTTGACAGCTTGGTCAGTCTCGGTCTTATAATATCTTGATCGCTGCTGGCAGATGTTCAACGAGACCAATGAGTGCGAGGTTGAAGGGCTTAGTACTCCGCCTTGAGGGACGCCTCGGTAGGTGTAGCGTCGTACGGTTTGACCAACGCCGTTACACACAAAGAACGATCGCATAAAAATGAAATGAGAAATCCATTGAAAAACTCGACCACCTAAGTCAACCATCTCAAGAGAATCGAAGATAGCTTCGTGATATACGTGATCGTATGCCCCCTTGACATCCAAGAACAAAGCTGCAGATAATCTTTTGCATGACTTTTTATGTTGGACATACATAGTGAGATCAACAACGCTATCCATTGATGAGCGATTTCGACGAAAACCAGCCATGCAATTTGGGAACATGCTGTAGTGTTCCAGGTACCACTCCAAGCGGGCAAGGATAATCTTTTCCACTATCTTTCCCACACAGCTGGCCAGCGCTATTGGGCGGTATGAGGTGAGTTCAAGAGGGGACTTGCTTTGCTTTAGGAGAGGAACCAAGCACTTTGTATTCCATTCTTCGGGAACCATGCCATCTTGCCAGGATACGTTGTAGAGATCTAACAGTTCTCTACATGCGCATTCACTCGGGTTGTTCAAGGCGCGGTAGGATAATCCATCTGGTCCCGGGGATGAAGAACGCCTGCATAGAGCAAGAGCCGCTTCAAGTTCCTCCATTGTGAAAGGAAGATCCATGCGGCAGTCACGCGAAACGGGGATGTCACTGGGGGCTGGAGAGCCTGGACCGGTTGCTTTGCCAACGATCCTTGCACAAAAGTCTTCGGCAACATCAACATCCAGCCGCCTCTGGAAGAGCGCCAGTGCTTTGAACGGGAAGCGTTGTTCAGGGAGGAAACAGCGACCACGTACGGTTCTCCAGATATGGGAAAGTGGCTTCCGGGGGTCTAGTGACTGGCAAAAACATTGTCCAATGTCGTGATGCCAATCTATCCATGTGACGTTGAATTTTCTTTTTGAGTCGTCTGGCTGTCCTAAGGTCATCGATGGATTTTGTACGCCGGTATCGCCGCTCCGCGACGACAGAGTGCACGAAGCCGCTCCAAGTCTACATCCAAATCCGTGTACTTCGACGAAACCGCGACCGTGCGTGTGTCTCTCATTGCACACTTGATTGTTTCCTCTAATCCAGAGGACAAGCCATCTCGACAAGCATGTTCCATGGCAGAGGTAAAGCTAATCCAGTCAATTAATCGAACGGTGTTCCGAGGGAAGGACCTGGACATCCCTTTGATGATAAGGTACGTGGGAATGTGATCACTCCCATGTGTCTCGATATCCAAAAACCATTTAACACATCTTGTGAAAGAGCTGGAGACGAAAGCTAGGTCAAGACAGCTGCCATAATTCACGCCTCGTAGAAACGTTCATGAGTGAAAGGCCGTGGTTGCAGGCGAAGTTTGCTAGTCTTTGTCCTCTTGCATTTGTCCTTGGGCTTCCCCATGCCATATGGTGCGCATTAAAATCTGCGATGATGACATATGGAGCAGGACACGCCGACAAGATGTTCGTTAATCTTTTCGAATCAAAATTACTTGAAGCGATATATAGACGCCTACAAGTGTAAACATGACTTTGCCCTTTTTGATTGTTAGGCAAACATTTTTTAATGTTAGGCAAACATTTTTGTAGCGAAAGCTGTATATGGCTAGGCGAAACGAAGAACCGTTCGTCCCATGTTTCGTCCCATCGCAATAAAAAAAAGAAAAGAATCTCTTGTCGTGCTGCTCAATCGAATGTCTCGCTGAAGCGTGCCTGACTGCTGGCTCGGAGTGCGCGGTGTCGCCACTCACCGACACCTAGGGTAACTTCGCTACTCCTAAGGTGCTCCTGCGCTATGTCGCCCCGAGTCGAATAATCTCGCTGCGGCGTGCGTGGCTGCTGGCTCGGAGTGCGCGGTGTCGCCACTCACCGACACCTAGGGCAATTTCGCTACTCCTAAGGTGCTCCTGCGCTGTATCGCCCAGTATCTCTTCGAGGCGTCCGTGGCTGTTGGCTGAAATTCCGATGTAATTTTTCTTGCAGGCGCATGGCAGGAACTCTGCGATGCCAACCTGGTCCAAACCCCTCTCACTAGTATTGAGTTGCGGGTTCTAAATGGTCTGACGTACGGATCATTTCAGTAGCTCGTCTACAACCACAGCTGTGTGTAATTCGTTGGAGCAGCCATTTATACATAACGCTACTCAGGTACAGCGCCAAGCAATTCGTGTCACCCAAGACCAGAAATTGACTATATGGCGAACGGCGCCACTTCAAGTTCCGCATACTTCATGCTGGTTTTCCTCTCCAGAACCATGATCTACCACTGTAACTGTGCGGGGAGACATTAGTGGCGTCCTGCACATTATTCTCTACGATGTCATAGAAAGAGACCAACCGCTGTCTCGACCATCGCGAAAATCCAGTCAGTGACCTCAGGTACAGGATGCTGCCAGTGCGCATACTGCAGCGTCATACCCAACGCGAGGACTGTACTCATGTGAAACTCCGCTGCCATTTACCATCGTCACGAGCCCGGGGAGGTCACCGCGTGACCGAGCGACTCTTTATACTTTGAAGGCCCCTCGCCTTCGCTCAGGGGGTCCGCGAGCCGCGACCAGCACGACAAAGGACCAGTGGCGCAAGGAACAGAACCGACTTTAGTTTAAGACGTAACGAAGCACTCAAACAATCACCGCAGTCTCGCGGCCGACAGTATAAAGCACGAGGCGAAGCGACAAGCAGCGGAAAACTAGGCAAACAAGTCTACTGGCAAAGGGGCGACAAAATAACAGCCTTAGCAGACAATCAATCGCCGCAAGCTCGCGATCGATAACAGAACACGCAAGGCGAAAAGCAAGCACCGAACCGGCCAGGCCAGCACGGGTATTCACAAGTACGGAAAACAAAGCCTTTGTTTTCACAAACGCAAAACGTTCTCCGTCGCTCCGCAGCACGCTCGACAAAAACCTAGCCTAGTCGTGTCCGACCAGCGCCTCGGCAGGCCCACCCGGGCCACCCCATCACGCCTCCCGAAAGCAACACTCCAATTGCTAGAAAATACAGCGCTCGACCGTTGGCGCCACGCTGCGCCGCTCGCGCGTACCGCGTTTCTAGGTGATTTCTAGTGATTTCTTTCGCCGAGGGCGCTCGAACGCAATCATATGGTTCGCACGAATGCAAGCCTTGGAAGCGCGGCGAAGGCGAAGAAACCCCTCCATGGAGCCCGTCTTAGGTGACTTTAATTGTGTGTGTAGTGGTCAGGATCGGTAGTCTACAAGGCAACGCCATGATACCAGCGTTGACGTTTTGAATGCCATGACATGTGACTACCAGCTTGTTGATGTAGGGGATCATGAAAAAGTCCCTTTTCGCTTCACGCATTTTCAAGGTACATCTCATGCAAGGCTAGATCGGATTTATGTATCTTCACCTATCCTCCCTAGCCTATACGGCTACAGTGTGCACCCTGCGTTCTTCAATATATGGCTCAGCACTCCACCTCATCTTGGTAGGACTTGTGGAGTATTTACCGCGTACAGTTCATGTCTCCATATACGCCGACGACATTTGCATCTGGGCCTCTGCAGTGACTCGGCCTCAGGTGCGGGCCAGGCTTCAGCGGGCGGCATCCATAACGGCTTCTTATCTACGAGAACAAGGCCTCACTGTGTCTACAGAAAAGAGCGCATTGGTTGGCTTTACGCGCAAACAAATGTCACTGTATCCCGTTTCAATCAACGGTCAAGCTGTGTCCTATGTTAAGACGCATCGCTTTCTGGGTGTCATCATGGACCGTAACCTCTCGTGGACCCCTCACTGCGTCTACCTAAAGAAGTTATTTGCTATTGCTCAGGTATTTAAATTTCGCTGCGGTAAAAACTGGGGTGCACCAGTCCATTCTATGCTGAAGCTGTACAGGGTACTGTTCCTGGGTCTCCTTCGTTACAGTCTGCCAGTTTTGTCAAATACCTGCAAGACGAACATTCGCGCTCTGGAGAGCATACAAGGTCAAGCCCTACGCACGTGTTTAGGGCTGCCTCGGTGCACCTCAACAACAGCAACAATAGCCATCGCGAGAGACCATACGATCCAGACACACGTAGCTGCCGACTCCCTCAGAGCGCACATTCGTCATCTGTCAAGGATCCCCGACCATCACTTAGCTTCCCTACCAGCGGAGAGACCTCAAGCGACCTTTTCAAAAGTGATTAGCGCCCATCAAGAGTGTATACCGTCATCTTTTACACCGGCGTCGAAGCCTTCATCTTCCCTGTGGTGCCTGAGACAGCCTCGAGTGAATTTTACTATTCCCGGAATCACCAAGAAGGCCAATCATCCATCGCTGGCTCTGAAGCAATTGACGCTCCTTATAATGCACCAGACATATCATGACTACATACATATATATACCGACGGTTCGACCTCATCTACCAGCTCAACTGCCGCATTCGTCGTTCCAGCCAAGCAAGTTGCAGCTAAATTCAAATTATCACATATGACTACATCTACGTCGGCAGAACTTGAAGCCCTCCATGCAGCTGTGACCTATGTCACCGAAGAGCCGGCTCAGAAATGGGTCATATTCTGTTACTCTAAGGCAGCCCTTCACAGTATCAAATCAGCCTTACATCACAGAACTTACGAGCAGATGATATCCGACATCAGGGAAGTACATCACCATGCTCTGGAAACAGGGCACAGCATAGTCTTCCAGTGGATTCCTGCTCACTGTGGCATCATCGGCAACGACATTGCTGACAGGGCTGCTCGATCTGCCCACGAAGACACCCAGACGCGTACAATACCTTTGGCGAGGACGGACACTGCCAGGGAACTTCGTCTGCTTGCACGCAAAGCGTCACAACCTTTATGGAATTCAAGTGCCTTCAATTGCCGATTGTACAAGTTGGACCCCTTGCTACGTCTACAACTGCCATCTAGCCTTTCCCGCGGCGAAGCAACCTTGCTGTGCCGCTTGTGGCTGGGAGTGGCGTTCACGAACGCTTACTCGCATCGTATGGGAATGGCCGAGAGCCCGATGTGCGACTACTGTATGTGCGAGGAAACCATCGAGCACCTATGTGTACCTGTCCTCGCTACGACGTACAACGCGTCTCTCTCAGGACAACTTTAAACCGACTGGACTCGAGACCGTTCTCTGAGTCAAAGATACTGGGACCGTGGCTACACCCGTCACTGGCACAAAAAGCGTTGCGTGCACTAGTACAGTATTTGAAGTGCACCGGTTTAAGAGACCGCCATTAGTGTCCCTGTACATTGTCCCACGTGTACTGAGTGCTCATTCTCTCCCTATGTTTCTCTTTCTATTTCCCCTTTCCCTCACCCCTAGTGCAGGGTAGCAAACCGGATGCTCTTCTGGTTGACCTCCCTGCCTTTCCTCTCCTTGCTCTCTCTCTCTCTATCTCTCTCTCTCTGTGTTCTTCAGTGATCATTGTTTGGTCTCGGTTTGTTTTGGCAATTGGCAGTGTCAAAGTTCACGGATGAATTGGGATTTATGGAAAATTAATAATCAGTTACTCTTACATAAGCCTTTTCTCAAGCGCGTCCCGGAAATTCTTATTGAAGTTTCAAGTCGTAGTTCTTTATCTGTCTTTGCGCAATGGGAGATATTCAAGCAAGAAGTTAAAATGATAGCCATCGAAGAAGCTTCCATATTGTCTTTTGAGAAAAAAGGAAAATATAAAGAGTTGTGCCAGTTGCTAGATAAGCTGCACGAACTTGAATGCCTGCATCCTGGCAAGTACTTTGAGGACATTTACATCGTTAAGGCACAAATGCAGACAATGGACACTGAGAGATACAGAGGTGCACTAGTTCGAGCGCGTACTCGTCGGTATTTGGAGCAACAGCCTTGTAGTCTTTCACTTGGTGATGAGCGTCGGCATGCTCTGTCGAAGCCAGTTCTCGAGATAGAGTATTCCGGAGCGATTGTTAATGACCAGGATAGAATAATGAAAGCATTCACGGATCATTACGAGAATATCTTTCAGTCTCACAAAGTAGTTAAGTGTGAAGCTGTAACGGAAAATTTTATTTCGTTGCTGCCACAGCTCAGTCAAGAAGAATGCAATGACGTTGATAGAGGCATAATTATCAAGGAAGTGGAAGCAACCATTGCTTCGCTAACTAAAGGCAAAACTCCTGGGCCTGATGGCTTGAGTGCGGAATTTTATCAGTGCTTTTGCTCTATATTGGCTCCCTTTCTGCTTAAAGTGTATGAAGAAGCTTACAGGATTGGATACCTACCTGCCACGCTCTATCAAGGGCACACAGTACTTATCCCAAAAAACAGTGATGCAACAAAATTGCAGAAGATTGAGGGATATCGCCCCATATCACTTTGCAACGTGGATTATAAAATATTTGCTAAGATAATAGCTAGTCACTTTCAAGAAGTAATTCGATCATTGGTTGGAGACCATCAAACATGTGGCATTAGAGGAAGATCAATTCAGACAAATATCCACGTTGCACGGTCTGTGCTAGAGTGTGTGACAGAAAGTGCGGGTCAGGTTGCAATATTTCAGGTTGATTTGGCAAAAGCATTCGATAAAGTTAATTACTGCTTCTTGTTTAGTGTTTTAGAGCACATAAACATTGGATATATTCTTTTTAAAGGCATCTCCATGTGTTATGCTAATGGCACAACAAGGCTAATTGTTAATGGTTGTCTATCTGACTCTATCTACCTCAGGGCATCGGTAAGGCAAGGATGCCCCTTGTCTCCTCTATTATTCGATTTGTACTTGGAACTGCTTTGTGCACGAATTTTGAAGGATCATACCTTTTACGGGTTCAAATTGTTATCCAATGAGGTCCGGGTACTGGCCTATGCAGATGACATAGCCTTCTTCTGCGCTGACAAGAAAAGTGTGGAGACTGCCCTTGCCATAACGCAGCAGTTTTGCTCAGCTTCTGGTGCAACTGTGAACTTTGAGAAGAGTTCAGGATTCTGGTTCGGTCTATGGTGTACAATGCCAACTCACTTCACAGATATTCAGTGGAGGCAAGACTTTAAGTACTTAGGTGTACCCCTCTCTCAATATCGCAACAGTAATCCACACTGGTTAGCGGAAGTTGCAGAAGTACAACGTAAGGTTAACAACTGGCAGGGGCGACAGTTGTCCATATTTAGCCGAGCTGAAGCTTGCAATCTGTTTCTAGCAGCTCGACTTATGTATGTCCTGCAGGTATTACACTGCTTGCGACTTAGGTTGCAAGCTTTCCATCGTGTGTTTGCTACCTATATATGGAGCTCACGTGTTGAGGCCATGCGGCGTGATAACCTTTTTCTTCCTCTTGAGAGTGGTGGTCTTGGCCTAGTTCATCTTTTTGTTAGGTAACTTGTCCCCCGGTTATTCTTCTCTCGTGATGTAAACAGTTCTTTTCTAAAAGAGATGTTACAACTTCGATTAATGAATTACCTCCCAGAAATAGTTGTGTCGTCATCTGTCAGAGATGCACCACCTGCTCCTTGGGGCTTCTTGAAAGAGGTTGTTGAAGGCTTTCGCTTTCTTAAGGGTCGCTTTAGCTTGGATTATATTTTCACGGCATCCCGTAAAGAAATTTCTGCTGCACTGATAGACACATTGTTTCCTGTTCCCCATTACCGTGCGCCTTATTTGGAATGTTGCTACTTAGATGTACTCAAGCGTGTCCGTCGAATGATCATTCCTCCAGGGATCAAAACTTTTTTCTTTGACTTACATTCGACAACCCTTCCTGTCAAAACCTGGATAAAAAAAAAGGGGCTGTTTCGTGCCGTGGTCTACAAACTGCCGTTTGCGTCCACATGCTGAAACGATTGATCACTGTTTTGTCGATTGTAGGGATGCCGTGTTCTTCTGGAACATTCTCCAAAGAACACTTAAAAAAGATTTAGACATCACGCCATACACAATTCGTTTCTTACCTTTTAAAGATCCCTGTGACCCACCATATGACATGTTCATAGTACTTGGTCTACATAGTCTCTGGCGCAGTAGAATGTGTTACAGGCACGCTGAACCACCGCGAAGCACTCGGTCGTTTTTTCGGGAATTGGCTGCCTACGTTCGTAGTGTGTACGCTGCTCAAGAAACAGTGCCGGACTGGATGCCTTTATTGGACGCGTGCACATGCTTGCCTGACTTTTGAATATGTACCTGTAGCGCCTTGTTTCTTGTGTTGATGAATGTACTGCTCCCATGCAATAAAGAAAAAAAAAAGTGGCTGTATGGCTGAGTGGTTACGGCGCTCGCTTCGGGATATTGCGTACGCGGGTTCGAATCCCACCCTGGCTAGAATTTTTTTTGGTAATATCGTGCACGCTTTTCCTTTTTTTCCTCTCTGTTTGCCAGCGCGGTCGGTTGAACGCCGGTGCCACGGCGGAAGCCGCGGTGCCGGGCGCCGACGCGAAGCGGCGGTCGTTGGGGTGTTGCGGAGCGCAGCGTAGCAACACCCCAAATAAAAAAATACTGCTCCAGTCAGGTAGACTGCTCCCTCCCTGATATTGAGATTACATTTGGATCATCAAAATAGTGATGCGTTTATAATACCACCGATCCCAACAGCAGGCTAGTCACCACCAGCCCAGCGTTTTCTCTGTCAACGCCTCCTCTGTTCCAACGGCGGCGGCTAGAAACATGGTACGCGCGAGCGGCGCAGCGTGGCGCCAGTGGTCGAGCGCTGTCTCTTCTAGCAATTGGAAAGTCGCCCCCCCCCCCCCCCCCCCCGAAAAGCCCCGAGTGCAGTCATCGCTACCTTCTTATCGGGCAGCCGCCTTCCCGGCAGCCCCCACGCGCGTTCTTACGCCAACCCGATCGGTGCGCATGCTCCATGCTGCGCCCGCTGTTGTGGCGCGCGTTTCAAAGGCCTCCACCGCGCTTGCTGCAGAGGAGGTCCCAAGGGCCCGCCAAGTCGTAAAGGCGACCACTACGCCGAGGAGAGGTGGACTCGGCAGCATCGATGTCGAAGTTGGCGGGCGGGATGTGGGCTCGGAAGTGGGTGTCCTCGCAGCCGTTAAAGGAACATTGCAGCTCCTTTTCTTCGAACCAGAGAGCATACTGGAGAGAGTTTGGTGCCTTTCAATAAATGTATTCATGAGCAATATTTTGAAAAGGGACTAACCAGTCACACGGTGGACTAATAATATTGTGTTAACATGATGCACTAATAATAGCGGCGATATAGAGATCAATGTTTACTTTCCCCGTTTCTTGCTTAACCCGTTTCATCCTAGCTGGGGTGGCGCTGATAGTAATGGCCTTTCTCTTGTACCATATTTAATATAATGCGGTAAGCATTCTTAGCGAGGGAGGGGGGGGGGCGGCATTTTTTACTGGCTGCCACTGAGTATGTGGCGGCTGCGCGCGGTCGCGTGGCCATATCTCAAGAGCGATGTAGTTGGGGGCAGAGTCTAGATGCGTCGGCGGCTCGTAGCTTTGAGCGAGCTGTGTCTTCTCGGCGGTCAGTTTGCGTTGAAGCGATAGACAACACGCAAGTCGCTTCGCTCACTGGTGCTGGCGCGTTTACTCACGCCAGCGTTTTGACAGCGAGTGACCACGGTCATCGAATGTGATGTGTTGATGTTTGCTGTGCGCGCTGACACCATACTTGTTAATTTAGTTAGCAAGCGAATGTTTACAAGTTGATATGGCTGATAAAAGTACTATCCTTACTTCATATGGCTCTCTGCTAATTTGCTATCGCAATCGATGCTTCACCTTTCAGGCGAAACTGCGACTTTTTTTAGTCATGATTATGCCACCGTTGCCATGCCATCGCCGTCTTTGTGTCGTCGTCAGGCAGTCGCTATCATACACCCGTTGTCATAGCATCGTCGTCAAGCCGTCGCGGTTGTGCCATACCATTGTGCCATAGTCGTCACCATACCATCGTGGTCATGGCCGGCCCTGGCGCGTGAATTTCGCAACAAGCGGGCCAATCTCGGAGGCAGTATATGTTGCATTTACAAAAAAAAATCTCAGAATGATCACTACAATTTCTCAATAGAGGTGTATTCAGCAATACGTCGGGTCGCTACATTGCTTCAATGATATAGCCGCGTTAACGTCGAGAGCGTTCGTGAGATGGGTTCTGTAAGAGTTTTTTTTTTTTTTTTTTTTTTTGCGAATGAGGCACACATTTAAAAAAAATCGAACAAGAAAGAGTGCGACATTGCAACACGTGTGCGAAACTTGCGCTATCCATTTTTGTATTATTTTAAAGTTCCCAGTCATGGCATTCAGGAACGTAAGCTCATTTTAAGCTGTGTTTGCCAATGTGACAGTCTCCAGTTCATAACGAAGACTATTACTATCTTATGGTGCTGCTGTGAGGGTGCGCCAATGACGTCTATGCACAGTGTACTGACGTAGGGTCACCAAGCTTTTGGGCCACCAGGCATTTGGATCGAGCGAAGGAAGCAGAGACGTGGACATTTTTTTTTTTACTTCGTTTCAGAATTCACAGCCAAAGCAAAGATTTTGCATGTATGTAGAACTGGTTGCGTCGCCCACACTTTGCCTGTGTGGAATGACTTCCGTCTCCCGAGCAACCTCACAGGAATGAGCCGAGCACTAATGCCGCTCGCACTGTTCCCGCTTGCTCTTCTATACATGTACGCTCTTCTGCGCCCCATACTTGCTGAGATTATTTTTATTCTTAGTTATCCTTATTCTTATTCTTATTTCTATATTATTTCGACTCTGCTGGGGGTATAGTCACACAAGTCCTTGTAGACTTAGGCCCGTTTCTGTGTATTGCTTCTTGTGGTGTCTAAGTAAAGATTATTATTATTATTATTATTATTATTATTAGTAGTAGTAGTAGTAGTAGTAGTAGTAGTAGTAGTAGTAGTAGTAGTAGTAGTAGTAGTAGTAGTAGTAGTTGGAGTTGTTGTTGTCGTCGTCGGGATGATGATGATTGTTTATGGACTCTCCTGTGAATCTCGCAAATATTTTGCGTGGAATATCTTCCACGCAAAAAAAAATACTCATTTACAATGCTTTATTCTTAAGTCATTTAAACTACTGCTGTCTAGTATGGGGCACCGCATCAAAAACTAATATACACTGTCTCTCCATCTTGCAGAAAAAAATAATACGCTTGATATGTAATAAGCCGTACGATGCTCCTACTCAGCCACTATTCACAACACTTAATCTACTTAAAATTCAAAATCTCTTTCAACACCGTTTGGCACTGACGTATCGCAAGGAGCTCAAGCACGCGGTAAGCGGAATCCGAAACATAGCTTGCCTACACGAACATGTCACAGCCTATGACACTAGGACACACGAACAATGGAACATTCCGCACTCAAGAACGAATTATGGTCAACAAATGCTTCGACATACACTTCCGACTCTACTCAATAACCTCGCCATACGAGAAATAGACCTTCTGCCCATATGCAGCCTGCACAGCTACTTTCAGTCGAACTAATCCTTGTTAATCCTTGTTGTTTAATGAGTTTGTTTCATATACAATACTGTATGACCTTTCCCCCCTTTATTTGCTTTAGTCTATGCTGCACTGAATATAGTGCTATTTTTTCCCCTGTTTTCGCATAATAAGACTTTCTTTATGTAATCTATAATGCTCATGTATAAATTCAATATCACCTTGTTAATGCAGACTACTTGTTTTTCTAATTGTTAAAGTGTATTACTACCTGTCTCGTATACACATTTTTTTTTCTTCTTTTTTGACACCTTCCGATTTATTTACTCACATGTGAGCGCCCGACGCCCTCTGTTGCCTTTGATGGGTTTTTGGGCTGTTCAAGTTGCCTGCGCGCAACTTTTTATCCAGAACCCCACCATGTAATTCTTTTCATGGGAAATAAATTATTATTATAAATTATTATAATCGAGGTGGCGACAAACAAGTACCTATTCGGTGTTAGCTATTTACATGTTACCATTCTCTCCGCTTTACCTCGTAAAATTATACCAGTGTCTGTGACGATCCCGTCCCCAGGACTTGCCTATTTTAAGTCTTTTTTTTTTTTCACCAATACTCGCACCGTCTCTTGCTGACCTGCACCTCTGACCAGTTCAAGCTCCCATGAGCTTTCACCTCCAGCGCATTTCCGGAAGGTTCCATACGGCTCCGGCAGGATGGACATCTGCGCACATGTATTGAGTCGTCTCCGGACATTTTCTGAAGCAGACACGTGTCTCATCCTGTTGCGAACATTGGCTCCTGTATGTTCTCGCCCTCAGGTAGCCATTCAGCCTAAATTTTCTTTCCTGATTTCTTCTTTGTCATCTTTGTACATCTCCCTGGCCTTTCGTGGGAAGATCTGGGCGACCGCAAGCAATCCGCCATCTATCGTGATCACCAGGAATGTTCCAGACAACGAACATGCTCATTTGCGAGTACCAAGCTCGGCTATTCAGCAGGCAACCGCAAGATCTTAGGATGTGACTTGGCATGGGCTCGCATACTAAAGGTATTCGGGCGGCTGCAGGGAAAATTAATTATTTCGTCAACTTTATCCTGTCCCGATATCGTAACAGCTCACTACTGCAAAGGACGGTGTCCAAGCGAAATCTCGTCGCTTCTGCCGCGTAATTTATCACTTTTGCCGTGTATCTCGTTTGCTAAAGCATCTACGGCAGTGGGGCGGGCGCCCCCTAGCTGCAGGGTAAGGATCGTGCAACAGCATCAAGAAAGCCATGCGATACCTATTCTCATATTTTTTTTTCCTGTCAGAAGATTCGTAACGTTTCTATTAATGTTGGTGTGACAAACATCGCGAAGTTAACGTTTTATCGTTCGAGACAGCTTCGTCGTCATAAATCATGTCCACTTCGAGCTATTTCGAAAGGGCGTCTTTCCCAAAGCTCACAGTATAGGATACAAAAAAAAAAAAAAGATTGCGTATCGTGAGTGCTGCAGGATCTTTGACAGCTCGTGGCAGGACAAACGAGGCGGGACAGTCATTTTTCAGTCTTGACAGCCGGTGGACACACGCTGCTATCGAGGCCATCCCGGGCACCACGCATAACTTTTCCAGAGATTGCTCCAAACGAAGTGTATGTATACGCTCTAAACCAGCCCGCTGGTTCCACGCCAGGCGTATAGAAACAAGGCGGAACCATTTCCGAGATTGCTTTCTCTCTTCTGCTCCGGCAAAGAACGTATGGTAACGTCCTACATAACCATGTGTCTATGGTTATCTCGCGATCTAATCGCTTTTCTCGTATTCGCAAGTATAGTCAAGAGTCGGCACCGCTTGTGATGTTGCTGTTAGCGCGAGATAATCTCACAATTAGTACTTTTATGATCATTGCTGTGCAGCGATTGGGTCGTTAGCCAGGCCACAAGCGAAGCGGTTATACGGCCAACTGTATACATGCATATCCTCGGCGACGACTTTAACGAGGCGTTCCGTACCGCCAACGAAAGGTCGGACGTACCGGGGTTAAATTAAACGAATTCAATTCACTTAGCTGTAACCATGGCGTCTTTTGTTATTGTGTCGCTGTATATGCTCCCATTGCTTTTGCTTTGATGTGATAATGATATCTGAGACATGGTATGCAGATGACAGTGTGTTCACTTTACCAATGTATCAGACGTATTTTGTTAACCGTCCAAGTGGACGTAGAGGCGGTGGTGTCTCGGTGCTTGTACGTTCGGATCTCGAATGCCACTTGATTCCTGAGTTTTCTTTTATTTCTGATAATTGCGAAGTGCTCTCTCTCCGTTCCAACCGAACCGTATTTTCTGTTGTCTACCGCCCTCCAAATGGTGTTGCATCGGAGTTTATAAATTGTTTAGATAGTCTTCTTCAGTATGTCAATGAAAATAATTACACTATGTTTTGTGGTGGAGACTTTAACATTGATATATTGGGTGATAGTGCACTGCGATTTGACTTTGATGTCACGGTGTCTTCTAATGCATGTGCACATGTGATTACTTTGCCAACTCGCGTTACACAACAGTCGGCGACACTTCTTGATACATTTATAACGAACGTCGAATTATCAATGACAAAATCTGGTGTTGTTTGCTGTGACCTCAGCGATCATATGGGAATATTTTTGTGTGCGCTGAAGCAAACGAGTAAACGTCCATTACAGTGCGCTCGATACTATCAGTCAATAACAGATAACAGCCTTGAATCGTTTCGTGCTGTTATACGGAATGCGTCATGGGATGACGTATACTGCGCAGTAGAAGCGGATACTGCATAGGAAACATTTATTAATAATTTTAAAGCATTATACTCTGAGCATTTCCCAATGAAGAGGGCATCACGACGAAAGAAAATTCGGAAGCCCTGGATAAGCCCTTTTTCGCTTCATCGCATCAGTGTTAAAGACCAGCTTTATAAAAGATTTATCAAAACTAGAGACCTTTCAACGCTATCGGAATACAAGGCGTATAGAAATAAATTGAACAAGGATATTAGAGCTGCTAAGACGCAGTATTATGCGGACATTTTTCAGCGCAGATGATGATGATGATGATGATGATGATTAATTGGCATCCCCTTTGAAACGGGGCGGCGACAAATAGTCACCTAGCCTGCTTGATTTAATCAGGTATACTATACATGTTCTTTATCTTGCATTTTTGTATACCTATCATTATTTTTCTTTTTCAAAAATTTACCTTGTACCGCAGCCTATGATTTTAAGAGATCAGGTCGCATCCATATTTTCCCTACTTTTTTTCCACCAGTACTCTAATCGTCTCTTGCTGATCTCTACGGCTGATCTGTTTATGTTTCCTTCCACTTTAAACCCAAGCGCTTCTGGGAGTTGCACGTTACCTACGGTTCTCGCTGGGTGGATCCCGTCGCATTCCATTAGGATGTGCTGAGTGGTCTCTGGATCTTTACTGCAGCATACACATGTCTCATCTAATTCCGAATATTTGTTCCGATATGTTTTCGTCCTTAGGCAACCGGCTCGAGCCTCAAATAGCAAGGCACTGCCCTTTGTGTTATCGTGCAGATTTTCCCTTCTAATTTCTTTCTTCTCATTCTTGTAAATCTCCATTGTCCTTTTCGTTTCCATTCTTTGCATCCAATTCACGGTCTCTATTTCTCTCACTTTCTTTCTGATGACCCCTGGTTGTCTATTTACAGTTTCGATTATCCTGTACTTGGTTGCCAACTTCCTTGAACTCTTCCTCCATTCTGTGTCCACGCTTTTCATGTAGAGATACTTGTGCACTTTAGCCGCCCATTTATTTTCATCCATGTTCCTGAGCCTTTCTTCAAAACTAATTTTGCTTTGTGCTTCTCTGACTTCAAAAGAGGCCCAACCCATGTCTCCATGCACTGCCTCATTTGTCGTATTACCGTGTGCTCCCAAAGCCAACCGGCCTACTGATCTTTGGTTAACTTCCAAACCCGCCAATATATCCGATTTTAAGCATATAATGGCATTTGCGAATGTTAGCGCTGGCACCATTACTCCTTTCCAGATTCCACGCACCACCTCATACTTATTGTGGCCCCACAGTGCTCTGTGTTTCATTAATGCTGCATTCCGCTTCCCTTTTATTTTCAGATTATCTTGGTGCTTGCTTGAGTAATTCTTTCCTTCGTTTATGTGTACGCCGAGGTACTTATATTGCTTCACTATGGGTATTACTTGCTGTTGAATTGACACCACGAAGTTACTCGTGTGCTCATTAAAGATCATAATCCCTGATTTCTCTGTGCTAAACTTAAGGCCTAGATTTGTCGCTGCGTTCCCACAGATATTCGTAAGTATCTGTAAATCTTTTTTATTGTCCGCTAGTAGCACAATGTCGTCTGCGTACATCAGTCCAGGGATCTTCTGTTGCACCATTTGTCCATTACGCATGTAGGATAAATCAAAACCTAATTCGCTGTTTTCCAGTCGTCTTTCTATGCCCTTGACGTAAAGCGTGAACAACAATGGTGACAGAGGGCATCCTTGCTTCAATCCTTGGTGAATTCCCACCATTTCATTTCCTTTTCGGCCTTCCCATGCCACTTGTACTTGGTTGTCTCGATATATCTCCCTCAGCAGCTCCACGAAATCGTCATCTATGCCTTCGTATTGAAGAATATCCCACAACAATTCCCTGTCTACGTTGTCATAAGCTCCTTTAATATCTAGAAATGCTATCCATAAAGGTCTTTTCTGAGCTACTGAAATCTCTATGCACTGAGTTAGTACAAACATATTGTCTTCTAAGCGTCTGCCTGGCCTGAACCCATTCTGTAGTTCCCCCAATACACCGTTTTCCTCCACCCACTTCGACAGTTCTAATTTTATGGCTTGCATTGCCATTCTATATATCACCGACGTTACTGTAACTGGCCTGTACGAGCTCGTCTTATCCTTATCTCCTTTGCCTTTGTAGATAAGATTCATCTTGCTTTCACGCCATCCAACGGGAATATTCTTTGTTCTAATCACTTGCTCTATGGCATTAGTCAGCAGTGCCTTGCTTTTTGGACCGAGGTTTTTGATTAGCTGTATTGGGATTTCATCGGGTCCTGCTGCCGTGTTGTTAGGGACATTTTCTGCTGCCTTTTTCCAATAAAAGCTTTCTATGCTGAATTTTCATCTCTCAGGCCTCTCTGTTGTTGCTGGATCTGTTGTCTGAACTATGCTTTTTCTCGTACCGAAGTTATGCCTGATAACGTCTGTGATGTACCGCAGCGCATCATCGCCTTCATAGATGTTACCGTCTTCATTCCTTAAAGCCGTTTGCGAGTTTCTAGTTGGAGCTCCGAGTGCTTTTATATGGTTCCACCCTTACAAAAATGAGTTTAGACTGTCTGTAGAATGTCTATAGACTTCTTCTAGACAACTTTGCCTTTCTATAGATTTGTTCTTTTGTTGATAAATAATCTATAGACTGTCTATAGACAAAAGTTGATAAGATTTTTATTTCTTTTTGTCTACTCGCATTCTATAGACAGTCTATAGAAAAAAGTCAATAAGGTGTTTGTTTCTTCTTGTCTACTTGCTCTCTATAGACTATCTATAGAAAAAAGTCGATATAGACTCTATTTATTCTTGTTCATTCATTGTCTATAGACTGTCTATAGACAAAAGTTAATAAGATTTTTATTTCTTTTTGTCTACTCCCATTCTATAGTCGGTCTACAGAAAAAAGTCGATAAGATGTCTGTTTATTTTTGTCTACTTCCTCTCTATAGACTATCTATAGCAAAAAGTCGATACAGTTTCTATTTATTCTTACTCATTCATTGTCTATAGACTGTCTATAGACAAAAGTTAATAACATTTTTATTTCTTTTTGTCTACTCCCATTCCATAGTCGGTCTACAGAAAAAAGTCGATAAGATTTTTGCTTATTTTTGTCTACTTCCTCTCTATAGACAACCTATAGAAAAAAATTCGATACGGTCTCTATTTATTCTTGTCCATTCATTGTCTATAGACTGTCTATATACAAAAGTTAATAAGATCTTTGTTTCTTTTTGTCTACTGCCATTATATAGTCGGTCTACAGAAAGAAGTCGATAAGTTGTTTGTTTCTTATTGTGATCTTCCACTCTATAGACTACGTATAGACCAAAGTCGATACCGTGTCTATTTATTGTTGTTCATTCTGTGTCTAAGGACTGTCTATAGGCGACAGTCGATAAGGTGTTGATTATTTTGTATACGCCCGGTTTATAGATTTTCTATAGGCGAAAGTTGATAAGGTGTCTACTTTTATCTATTCCCCGTCTATAAATTTAGTCTTGACAAAAGTCGTTAAATTGTATTTTTTGTCTATATTAGCGGTCTATACGCCGTTTATATGCAAAATTTTTTCTGTTTGCTATTTCTTTAGCCGATGCCAGTTTATAGAATGTCTACAGAGAAAAGCAATAAAGGTCACCATGGCATCTCTGTCATTTAATTACGCAGTCCTTAATTGTTATTTTACCAGATGATTAGGTGTTTAAGAGTGTGCTAGCTCGCCGAGTTTCATCCAGTATTGCACTGGTTGTTAACATGTAACCTCTGGGCCCGGCACCTATAGTTAGTCGGGAATGCATCCCCAACGATAATTTTTCCTTGCGAACCACACGGAGGCGGCATATATACTTCTATGTGATTGAAATTATTTTTAATGGCTTCCTATATCCCCCCCCCCCCCCCCGGTGAAGGCTATAGGGTGGGATATCACCAAAGATCATGTTAACTCGAGCGAACAGACCGTATACCGATTGCGGTATGCTGTGAGATGAACTAAAGGACAGGCGATATTGTAAAAGTGTTATTGCTTCAGGTTTACTTGCCGTCTATAGACAAGAGTCGTTAAACTCGGCCCAACCCGTGTACGCTGTAACCAAGCGGAGTTACAGGCGGATAATACGGAGCTACGTTTGATATAAGCCACTGGGATTGAATATACTGCTGACATTTCTTTAAAGCCTTCTTGTAGAGTTTATTATAGACATGGTGTATATACTTCCGCATTTGTTCACCACATTATATGACCTCCGTAGTCGCTCTCGGCAATCCCAAGACAGTCTTTACAGTTGTTTTTCATAGCATTACTTTTGCGGCAGTAAAATAAAGAAAGTAAAATGCCGATCCAATCATGTAAATAGGGGTTATGAATGCCAGTTTTAGCGAGAAGCGGATTACAAACAGGCATCATGCTAACAGCACAGAGACTTGTAATGTGTACAGCTGACAACGCAGAATTTGCTAGTGTGCGATGAACCGATGTCGTGTATGTGGTGTGCGCCTTATGTGTCGTCTGATTCTCAAATACTCTTTAGGTTCTCCCCATATCTAGGCTGCATCACCAACATCGGGTGGTTTTTCGCAGACTGATATCCCGCGCTATAAATTCATTAAAGCTTCTCGTTCACTTACAATGTGCGCTGATACTCTGAGCCCACCCAGTCCTTTCCAGGCGCTATATGCCTGTGCGGCCGAGCATATGCGTACGTCATTAGTGTATTGATTGCTTTGACATATCACCAGAACAGACTGCACTAACATGTGCGCAGCTAGGTATCCCATTTGGCGGTACGTTGAAAGCTATGCTAGAAATGCACTACATTACTCATCGTCGCTGGCCATAATGCTAGCGCCTGACGTGCGTGCTAACGGTTTTTACAAACACTGCGTTCATCCAAGTGTGCACTCCTGCTCCATGCGATAGCCCACAGCGCTTGTAATACAGCGCGCCAAGGCATTTCCTTCTTCCATGGAAACAACTGAAAAATGGAAGGTTAAAGCAACCGGTTTCGCGCGCATGGAACGCAGAGAGAGAGAGAGAGAGAGCGACAATAAAAAAAAAGAAAAGAAACGGGCAAAGGCGCTCAGATTTCTCGGAGCACGTACGCCGTCGCCGGCTGCAGCGCCTGCGCATGCGCAGCGGCAGCAACGGCGGCGCGCCATCTCTCCGCGTCGATTTGAATTCTCAACGGCTGCGCCAGGCAAGTCAACGCTTGTTGCTGCTGGTGAGCTGCCTGCACCTTGGTGTCTGTGTATTCGTCTCGACTTTGTGGCATCACACGTCAACTACACTGAACGGTAAGTTTTAGCGAAGATGTTTTCCGTCACTAGCTCATGACTAGGTGAGCGTATTTCGTAGCGCGAACCGGCTGCATGTAATGTAGGCGACTCGGGCGTAGTGTCGGTTTGTCGTTTGGTTTGTAAACGCGCTCGGGTTCTCGATTCTACTATAGGGAATGTTTAACGGCAAGCGATCGCTCGCGCTTGTTCATTTCACCGTCATTGTCAATGTCCGTGAAAAAGGAAATACACCATGTTTAACGTGGATACTGAGCAGAAATAAGCCCGGATTGTGTGTGTTAAGCGGCGTACTGTGGGCAGGTCTCGTTTTGTGGCGCTCGATCGGCGGCCATAAACGCTGCGCTGCCTGTCTAATAAAACTCATCTAAAGCGCTTTATGCATATACCTCGAAATTGTGCTAGAGTGACGAATTGTCTAAAAGAGACGTACTATCGCGATGGAAAGAAACGCGAACAGCGGAGCGCGTGGCCGAAGCATAACTGAAGGCATAGTGCGCGCCGTCCAGTCATCACCATGGACATGCGCGCATGTCCGGTTTGATTGCTCTGTGCGATGATGCACCCCCTATACTGCGATATTTTTGTTTCTGTTAGTACAGTTTGCGCTCTCATCATTACTGCGACGTCACCTTTTGTCGTTTTCAAATAAAAGAGAAGTAAAATAGAAAGAAAATATCGCAATATAGGGGGTGCATCATCGCACAGCGCAATCAAACCGGACATACGCGCCTGTGAATGGTGATGACTGGACGGCGCGCACTATACATTCAGTTATGCTTCGGCCACGCGCTCCGCTGTTCGCATTTCTTTCCATCGCGATAGTACAGTTGAATAAATGCTAGCGTACTCAGATGAAAGGCCGTGTTTGCGGGTCATGCATCAGCAAGCCGCGTGTGCTGCCGTTTTCGTAAGTCAAAAGTCGGAGTATTTATGGGGCTCCTGGCAACCAGTATAAATATATATAACCGCAAAAGCTTTCAGAGCACGAAACTCGCGATAAGCTCAGTCAATCGCAGCTTCGCAACTTAACCGAAAGAATTGGAGAACAATAAATTAGTGGCTCGGGGAAGCAGGCTTTACACGTTTGAAACTGAAGCCATTGGGTTTGAGGAGAGTTTGAAGATTTTCTGTGCTGTGCTCGTGTTGCCATGAATTACGAACTTCGCCAAGCCCTTGTCAGCTTATTAAACAAGTGATTCAACTCAGCTGAATCTAATAGTGCATTTCAAGTGACTGACGTGTCATTCTTGATAATTACAGTTATGCAAGCATTAAACCACAATATTTTTTATTGCCCCTAAACAGCGGGTGTCATAGACTGCCAGGGAATTTTCATGAAAACAGCCAGGGAAAGCTTGGAAAAACATCAGGGAAATTGAAAATGACAACATAGGTATGCTGTCTTGTTATTTCCATACAACGTTTCCAGAGAATCGCTGTCTTAAACATATTTTTGAAGCATTTCAACTCCCCCAAAAAATTACAAATTGGTATCATTTTCTGAAAAAGAAATGAAAGTGAAGCATGCTGACATGGGGGGGGGGGGGGACATTTCTTACTCAATCTTTTTGCATTGCCTAAGTGTCCTGAACCTCGAAACTCTAGAAAAATATATCTATGTTATAGAGCGCCTTCAATTATTCACTGTGATAGCATTCATTGTAATGACAGTTTCAGTTTTGTTTCCCAGGAGGTGCATATGTGTCGTGCCACAACACAGAAAGTGCTCACGGGGTATTTCTGGTGCTCATGTGGTATACCTAACTTGCAACCGTGTCAGCATGCCCAAAAGATATGATTATCTATAGGAAACTAAGTGACCATATCAACACAATCAATCCATCTGCCTTCTATTGAAGTTATGGCCAATGATGTATCAGTTAAGAGTATGAGAAAGACATTTAAATGTGTATTAAGGAAAATAAATTACAATCTTTGTCATGATACGTTCAATACTCCAGTCACTCATCTGAGCATATTATTCCGCACGGGTATATTTAATTACCAGCCAAAAATGTAAACAGTCCAACTGTGTAGCCTAGTTTCAGCAATTAATATAGAGATCATTTGGGTTAATTAAGTACATTAATGTGTCATATGGGCTTGTCATAAAATGTAACATACTGTTGCTGGCGCCAGCAGCAATTGTAACAGTTTAATTGTTCATCATACGGTAGAGTGAAACATGCGATGGTACTGTTTTGTATTGACAAGCAGCCATTAGGCATAGTTAAAGAGTAATAAGGATTGACTTAAGTGGTTTGAGCGAATATATTAAGCTGCTTTATGAACGTACAAAGAATACACATTTGTTATTTTTGCCTCACATTGTTGTATCTACATATTTGCAGCATGCACCTGCAGCACCTTCGGAACGGCTGACACGAAGGTCAAGGCCAGCCAGGCAACCGTGCTTGCCAAGGGGAAGCAGCTTTAAATATGTAAATATTCTCTTTTGATGATAGCATAAGACATGCATTTTAATAAATTAATGTATTATATTGTTCAATAAAAACAGTTAATTCAATATCGGTGCACTTGTTTTCTTTTTTGCACTACATGAGTCTGCACTTGTGGAATTGCTTGAAATATTTCTTTCTGCTACATATGAGAGTACAGCTGGTTCAGGATCATTATTAATCTATTAACATGAATGCATAAATGCAGATGGGAAGCAACAGGTGCACATGCATAATATACGTTCAAAATTGTGTTGCCGCCATATGTAAACAAAAATTTTAACTACCTTGTAGATAGATTTCATTCAAGCGAATGCATTGCATGCGACTAAACTTTCTTCAATGTGCAATTACACAAATGCTCATGCAGCTTTACATAATGATTCACGGCTGCATACATTTTAGATTTTTGACTGCTTCCATCTGCATGCATGC
This sequence comes from Dermacentor silvarum, assembly GCF_013339745.2. Lineage (NCBI taxonomy): Eukaryota > Metazoa > Arthropoda > Arachnida > Ixodida > Ixodidae > Dermacentor > Dermacentor silvarum. The sequence goes on along the minus strand of NC_051159.1, from coordinate 65,557,423 downwards.
TTTTCTATGTACAGTTCCCTATGTATGTTCCCATATGCATACTGGATACAATAAATTTTTATAAACATTTCCAATAAACTGCTTATTAGCAAACCCCAGCAGCGAGTGTTTATGGAATAACATTGCCTGCCGAAACATAGTTAGAAAAATGTGGTGTATTATCTAGTATATATGAAAGGTTAAAAACAACACGGTGCAAGATATATGATCATAAAAAGACCTGAAGGTCAGACCTCTGAATTCAAGGCCGAATGCACGCCATAGGTCTTAAAATCGGATCTTATTGCACCGTCTTTTCTTAATATTATTTTTCATTGAACATCTTCAGTAAATTTAAGTTAGCTGGGACACCCTGTAAAATTGTAAGGCTGAAGTCTATGAATTAACTATAGACTGATCTACAGGAACTCTCTGTAGGTAGACTACCACATTCTAGAAAAAGTGTAAGGCCATAAGTCCATAGACAGACTATAGACCGGTCTATAGGAATAGTTTATACGTCTATAGACATTTCATAGACTTATGTCTACAAAAGTAAAACTATATAAGCCTATAGACTTTTTGTCTATAGACACTCTGCAGACATTTGTCTACAAAAGTGAATTTTCATTGATCTATAGACTGTCTATAGTCAGTCTATAGACTCAGACATTTTGTAGACTGGTCTAGAAAAAGTGTATGGCCATAAGTCCATAGACTGTCTATAGACTGGTCTATAGGAATAGTCTATAGATAATCTATAGACATCTGTCTATAGACATTTTATAGACTTATTTCTACAAAAGCAGAACTATATAAGCCTATAGACCTTTGTCTATAGACATTCTACAGACATTTGTCTACAAAAGTTAAAATTTATTGATCTATAGACAGTCTATAGTCAGTCTATAGACTCAGACATTTTGTAGACTAGTCTACAAATAGTGTATGGCCATAAGTCCATAGACTGTCTGTAGACTAGTCTAAAGAAATGTCTACAAAAAGTCTGTTGACTTCATAGACAGATGTCTATACACTTTATATAGACTTTCTACAAAAATTTTTGTAAGGGCAGAATCTTTTTGGGGCGCCTTTGTCTCTTTTGTGAATGTTATGCACCCAACGTTCACTTGCGCATTTAATTTTCTCTTGCACGAGCTCACTCGCGACCCTTTTCTTTTCTCGGTATGTATTCCATCTAAGGAGCACCTCTTCTTCTTGTAATCCCAACTTTTTGGCTTCTCGATGAACCCTAGATGCCTCTTTACGCTCTTCTATAGCTTGTTTAATTTCCTTGTTCCACCACGTAAGTGGTGGAACTAGCCCTTTTTATTGACTTTAAGAAAGCCTTCGATAGTTTAAATCATAAAATACTTCTTGCCAAACTTGAAAGCTATGGGATTCGAGGACGCAGCAGTGGCCGTAGCGACGCCCTCTGGCGGCAGCTATCCACTCTTCTACATCCTGGATGTAAAAGTGACATACCTGATAAAATGATTTGCAATGGAACTGAAACGGGCGGTCCTTCACTTGCTAATTTTTTCAATAATTCTTTCCTTGCGCATTCCCAATCCATTGGTAGCATATATGCATTGAAATTTATTTCGCCGAGTGGCCATGGAAGCGTTTTTCTTTCTCCTGTTGACAGCCAAGAAGTTGCCACCATATTTCGTAGCCTTAAAAACAGCACTTCGTTGGATGGGGACGACTTACAGATATTGCCTGTTAAGCATGTTATCGACCTCATTGCAGCCCCGCTGACCCACATTTTTAACCTTTGCCTTACGACGTCCACTTTCCCTGTTCAAATGCAAGTCGCTAAGGTCATCCCGGTTTTCAAGAAAGGTGATAAGAATAACGTTGCTAACTATAGGCCGATATCGTTACTTCCTGTTTTTTCCAAGGGCTTGGAAAAAGCTATTTTAACACGTCTATCCAGTTTCATTGAACGACATAACGTTATGACGCCATTCCAACATGGTTTCAGGAAAAATAGGTCGACTGAAACTGCGTTGCTGGCGCAGAAAGAATTCATTCTTGGAAACTTTGAAGAAAGACGCCTAGTACTAGCCCTTTTTATTGACTTTAAGAAAGCCTTCGATAGTTTAAATCATAAAATACTTCTTGCCAAACTTGAAAGCTATGGGATTCGAGGACGTGCCGCTGAACTCGTGAACTCTTATTTGTCGCATCGACGTCAATACGTTAATGTTAATGGGCACTCTTCAGAAACGCTAGGCCTTACGTCAGGTGTGCCGCAGGGAAGTATACTGGGGCCTTTTCTGTTTAATTTATATATTAACGACATTGTCAATATTCATAACTCATTTTATGTTATATATGCGGATGACACCAGTGTATTTTTCAGCGGTGAAAATCCCGACGAACTGATAAGAAAAGCTAACGAAATGCTTGCCGCACTGGAAGGCTGGTCGAAACTAAATACACTAGAAATTAATGCAGCCAAAACGAAAGCGATCATTTTCCGCCCTAAGGGTAAAACTGTATCGTTTTGTGAATCTTTGACTTATAGCTCCAAAAACATAGAAATCGTAGCAGCATTTAAAACCCTTGCTGTTTGGTTTACGGAAAAGTTGCTGTGGGATGTGCATATCAACCACGTGTGTTTAGCTGTCTCGCGTTTTGTTGGCCTCTTATACCGCAATAACTGTGTTCTTCCAACTAATATCAAATTGTTGCTTTTCAAATCATTGCTTATGTCTCAAGTGAATTATTGCCAACTTGTATGGGGCACTGGCACGCACACATCCTTAAAGAAGCTCTACGTCCTACAAAAGAAAGCTTTACGCATCATTTATAACTTAGCCAGAGATCACCCTTCTGCACAGCTCTTCCAAGCGACCGATATCCCTACGGTTTTCAACACGTATAACTTACGCCTTGTTCTTAGATATAAATATGAAATAAAGAACAATATTCCAATGCTTGCAGATTTGGCAGAATTAGCTGAATATTCTTCTTCGTATCCCTTACGGCTCATGAGAAAGTACGAAACAAGAACACCGCGCACAAATTACGGGGCCCAGATGCTGAGAACAGCTTTGCCCTTTGTGTTAAATCTGTTATCGCAAAATGATTTTGATATTTATTGTTGCAAGTCTGCACTTCATGCTTTTTTGGTGAGGTGATGTCTAAAATGTCAGCCTTGAACTTATCTTTGATGTTTTTTAGTGCGTGTAGCTGTTGTGTTCTTTTTTTTTTGCAACTATGTGCGAGAATAATGTGCGCTTTTTGTGTGTTTATACTTATGTACGCCAGTTTTTTTTTTTTTTTTTTTTTTTTGTATACCGTCACTGCATGCTGAACTGTAATCGGCTGGGAAGCCTAGTCAAGCTCACAAGAGCTTTTTCTTCCCATGCCCTCTACTTCCTGAAGTGAAGTGAAAATAAATGAAATGAAATTAAATGAAATTAGTTACGCCTATATCTGTGTCAAAACAGGCAACTTATGGAAAAACAGCTCTGCTCAGCATCTAATGAGCATGAGAGTTGCTTGTTGGGCTAGTTGGCACATGGTTATACTAGGAGAATGCCAACAAAATTGAAAAAGGAAAAAAAAATTCGATAGGTGGACAGAGACAAAGCGACAGCCACCTTCCTGTCGCTTTGTTTATGTCTGTCTCTCGATTATTTCCTTTTTCAAGTTTGTTGGCATTCTCCTAGTATAATCTGATCAGCAGTGCTCATCGTGCTCGAAGTAAACATGAAGAAAGTCAACATGAAGTCAACATGGAGAAAGTGTACCAAGCGTTGCAAAAAAAAAAAATGCGAAGCCACATCTTCTTCAGTACATCGCTTCTCGGCGGCAAACGCTTCAAGTTGCCTTCTCTTCTTTTTTTTTCAGCTTCAGATATGTCAAATCCATTTGTCCTTGTGAAATGCTTCTCTTAGTGATGTGCAGCTAACGACATGCTGAACATGTACAGTTTCTCATTCAGAACTACAGAGCGTAGCCATGAAAATCGAATTCCATGGTCAATGCTTCAAATTATTTAAGGTGACTTACGTTAAGATAGAAATTGGGTTGGAGTGCATACGGCAGACATTGCCAAATCTTGACTGGGAAATTGCCACTGTCGTTGAAAAGAAAAGTGTGCACTCATTGCATTCTACCGGTGCTTACATATGGGGCAGAAACTTGAAGGTTAACAAAGAAGCTCGAGAACAAGTTAAGGACCGCACAAAGAGCAATGGAATGAAAAATCTTAGGACTAACGTTAAGAGACAGGAAGAGAGCGGTGTGGATCAGAGAAGAAACGGGGATAGCCGATATTCTAGTTGACATTAAGCGGAAGAAATGGAGCTGGGCAGGCCATGTAATGCGTAGAATGGATAACCGGTGGACCATTAGGGTTACAGAATGGATACCAAGAGAAGGGAAGCGCAGTCGAGGTCGGAAGAAAACCAGATGGGATTATGAAGTTAGAAAATTTGCAAGCGCAAGTTGAAATACGCTAGCGCAAGACAGGGGTAATTGGAGATCGCAGGGAGAGGCCTTCGTCCTGCAGTGGACATAAAATATAGGCTGATGATGACGTTAAGATAGAAGATCTGATCACCATTGACTCCTTGGCATATAGCTTCGTCCCTTTATAACGTTTCAAGTCACCAAGTTACCCTCGTCGGCACATCCATGAACGGTTTACCATGCGCAATTAAAATTTTTATCTTTACAGTCCTATCCGTGTCGGCGAACGCCGCACGAGGACGTTACATGCATCAGGATAGGAGAGACACTTAAAACACACAAATACAAAAAAAAAAAAAGAAAAAAGCGAAGGAAACATTACCCGTCTGTAGGAAACACTACACTTCTCCACAGTTCACAAAACTTGACATACTCTACTGCACAGCCGAGGACTATGGAACCCAAGTACATGACACGCCAACAGTCGCTACTCAGATCTACCAACACACAGAAGCTTCCGGAAAATTGATAGCGTGTCCGCGGCAGCCACTTGAGGACCAGCGTGTCCGCGGCGCTCTCGAAAGTCGTTCGCTGACGACGTCGGTAAAGAGCACGCCAATCCCCACGCACCACGCAGCTCTTTTTTTTTTTTTTTTCCGCAGCCGCTGGCCGAACCGATCAACCAGGCCACCAGCCTCACGCGACGATTTAGGCATCCCGTGCCGCCCTTCGAGCCTGTCCGCGGGCGCGCGGAGCAGGACGCTTGTATGCATAGGTATACAAGACGAGTAAACGACGAGGAGCAGATCAGCGCGGCGGTGATCTGTTTGAGTGCTGACAGCCGAGTTGGATCGGCGGAATCGGTCATCATTAAGGACAGCGGCACAAAGGCCTCGGCCGATGTGATTGAGCACGACCGTACCGCGGCCGTGCGGGAGCACTTGAACGAGACAAGTAAAAACAACAAAAGTGATCTTGCGCACCGTTACACGTTGGTGTAACCAGCAATGCGAGGCGCACGGATGGACTCGCAGCCTTGCTCGCCGCTCCAACCATCCCTGGAGCAGTTCGTGCGAGTGCTTGGAAATTTGGGCCCAAGGCGACAACGGGCACCCGTCGCCCATCTTCCGCAAATTGACACGTGAAAGGGTACAACGCGTCAAGTTGGCCACCGAGTCCCGATATGCATTTACTTTTACGCTATGAACATACAAAAAGCCTCGAATGCATGAAGCACCAAAACGTCGTACATGCGAGTGTCGCTGGGTACCTTTATGGACAAACGAAATGCTTACACGTACCTGACGAACGCCTTATTAGCATTTAATTGAGTGCACTTTAGCGTCAAGCACAGGCAGCCTGAATGGTCAAGCAAGCGAGGCCCTAGCTACACTGAGGGCTTCAACTTAATTTTAAGGCACAAATAAAGTGTTTTCTCTCTCTCCCTCGTCAAGCAAAGGCGGCGGTGACATTTTGTAATTTCGCGCAGCTTGAGAACTTCCTGGCCAGTGCTGCATCCCTGACCTCGTACCTTCTGCGTGAAAAGTTTACAGACAGCGGGATCTGAAAAAACGTATGTCCGAGCATTTAGTGACAGCGGCCAGTAAAACCATATTATATAGTACTACTACGTTGTCCGCACATACTGTGTGTCCCAGCTAAGATGGAGCAAGTAGTAGTAGTAGTAGTAGTAGTAGTAGTAGTAGTAGTAGTAGTAGTAGTAGTAGTAGTAGTAGTAGTAGTAGTAGTAGTAATAATAATAATAATAATAATAATAATAATAATAATAATAATAGGGACGCAGGTTAAGTCCACTATAACAATGCGTGAGTAGGTGAGCGAAATAACAAGGAACCGTTCAGGCCGATGGCAGGAGCAGGAGCTATATTTTTTCTTCTTCTCTTTTTCTGGTTTTGCAGCACGCAGCACGAGGAACGAGGCACATGCGCATGCACATGCACCTGAGCGCGCCATAAATACAAGGCGGCCGATGAGGCTGACGATGGCCGCTAGAGTGCTCCCCCTCCCCTTTTAGGAGAGAGAGAGGGAGAAAATATTTGTTGTTCATGAGGTGGAGCGACTTCCTCGTAGGGTGGCGCCCTCAGTTTAGGGCCCCATTGGCTCACCACCCCGCGTGCCCGTGCATCGCTGCGCGATACAGGGGCGCCCAAGAAACGGCCTTTGATGACGGGCGGTCAGGTAAATCCTTTGTTTCCGCGATGGTAAAGTGGTCAAAAGCGCATAATGATGGCGAGGTCGCCAGGTAGGTGGGTTTTACTCTGTCGATAGCCACGACTTCACGTCCGTTGAGCTCCATGGTGACAGTTGTTTCTGTCCGGCTGAGCACCTTGAAATGGCCGTCGTGGCGAGGCGTAAGGGGTGGTCGGATGCCTTCACGCCGGACGAAAACGTGGCTCGCTGTAGTCATGTCCTTGCTGACAAAAACGCCAGTCGACGATGCGTCATGGCTAGGGCAAGGACAGAGGCGTGAAAAGAAGAAGCGGAGCTGTTAACGTAACTGTCTGGAACGGGCATGGCGACAGTAGCTGGCGCGAAAAATTCGCCAGGCATGCGCAACGTTGCGCCAACTATAGACCAACTCCGCAGTTATGCAGTCGAGGTCGTCTTTGAAAGACGAGCGCACGCCAAGCAGGACGAGAGGAAGATCTTCAGCCGAAGAAGTGCGAGCCGGGCGAACCATCAAGGCGACTTTAAGTTGACGATGAAGGCGTTCGACCATTCCATTGGCCGATAGGTGGTACGCGTTAGTATGGACATGGTGAATGCCAAGCAGGCACGTGAGTTCGCGGAAGAGCTCGCATTCAGACTGTCGGCCGCGATCAGTGGTAACAACGCTGGGGCATTCGAAGTGTGATATCCAGCCACGGACAAACGCTGAAGCCATGGTAAGTGCCGTTACGTCGGTGAGAGGAAACGCCTCAGGCCAGCGGGTATAACGGTCCACACAAGTGAGGATGTAGCGAGCACCTCTGGATGGTCGGAGTGGGGTAACGATATCGATGTGAACGTGATCGAACGGCGCGTCGGGTGGGCGAAAGGAGTGAATTGGCAATTTCGTGTGTCGTGTCATCTTGAAGCGTTGACAGTGAAGGCATTGACGCGCCCAGCGGCGCACGTCAGAGTTCACAATCGGCCACACAAAGCGGGCGTAATGAGACGCTGCGTAGCGCGAACTCCGGGATGACTTTTTTTTTTATTTCGGTACCCTAAGGGCACAGAGGGCATTACATAAGGGTGGGGGGGGGGGGGGGATTTTTATACAATCGTAATGTACATCAAAGTTGCAAATACACATGAAAATAGCAAAATACAAAAAAAGCCTATAGAAATAGAAATGGAGCGTTTACAAATCAAAGCAGTAAAGTAAAAGAGATGTCATTTTACAATCAAGAGGTATACTATTTAAAATATCGACTTCGTGCACATTGACAAGGTTAAGGTTGTTGCGTGTCAATTCTATCAAAATACATCCGCAATTCTGTCTTAAATGACGATATATCAGTAAGGGTAACTATTTGTTCCGGCAGATCGTTCCACTCCTTTACTGACAATACAAATGGCGAGTTCTGATATTTCAACGTTCTTGCGAAAATTGGTTCAACTTTAAGACGATGATCCCTGCGTGAAGAGATATGATGCGCCGGAAGGATATTCGTAATTGCAAAAACTGTATTGCTGTGATACATGGAGTGAAAAAAATGACAAACGAGATATCCTGCGTCGTGTGTCAAGGTTATGGAGACGAAGTCTTCGCTTCAACACCGTTACACTTTGATAAAATGAATATGAAGATAAAATGAACTTGGCTACTTTGTTATGCACAGATTCAAGCTGGTTTGAAAGGTCAACGCTATTTGGATGCCATATAATAGAAGCATATTCTAATGTTGACCTAATCAGCGTTGTGTAGGCATGCAGCTTCGTTTCGGCATTGGCAGCTGACAAACGGCGCTCTATGAGGCCTAGTTCTTTTAAAGGCTTTACTTGTTATATGCTCTATATGAACGTTCCACGTTAGATTAGGCAAGAAGTGCACACCCAGATACTTAAAGGGCTATGTTTTTGCGATTATGCTGGTGTTAATCGAATATGTATTCGCAGGAGTATTAGTGAGCGTAGAAAACGTCATCAGCTATGTTTTGTCTATGTTGATCTGCATTTGCCACAGTATGCACCACTCATGTAAGCAGGTTATATCAGACTGTAGGCGTGTTACGTCAAGCGGGTTAGTTATTTGTCTGTATATAACACAGTCGTCGGCGAAAAGGCGTATGCTAGAGGTTATGTTGTTAGCTATGCCATTTATGTAAATTAAAAAAGTTGTCGCAGTTTCACCTGAAAGGCGAAGCATCAATTGCGATAGCAAATTCGTAGAGAGCTATACAGAGTAATGATAGTAGCTTTATCAGCTGTATAAACTTGGACATGCAGCAGCACCGGCAACACGCAGAACTGTTGTCGACGCCGTCGGCGTTTTGCCCGCGTTCGCACAAAATGCGTGCGGCGTTGGTGACTGTTGCCGGAGCCTCTGATATAAACAGGCACTTGGTGCCGCAGCTAAACGTCGCCTCCCTTCCCTCCCCCTCCCCCCACCCCCCCACGGCCTTTCGTGCGTCAGAAGAAGGCGCGTTTGCTCTACATATATGGTGATTGTAAAGGATGAAAGAGACGCCTACTTCTGCAGCCCTTAAGGGAGCACAGCACAGAACTCGCGTTTGTTCTCCGCCGTGCGTTCACTCCCCGTGAAAGCGCGCGTCCCTCGCGCCCTTTCACTCGCACATACAGCGTTCGGCGGCGCGCGGCGACGATTTCATCTCCATTGACGTCATACGGAACCTCACGGCGACGGCGACGGCAACGGCGACGGCGACGCCGACGGCAGAAATCTGCTTTGGAGTGTCCATATAATTGCTATCGCAATAAAAGAGAAGCGGCCCTAATACTGACCCCTGTGGCACGCCCGATATTAACGCAGTACAGCTAGAAATGTGATCTCTAATGTTGACGTGTTGAAAGCGACTGCGCTCTAATTCTTCGATCCAAAACGTGGTATTGTCGTCAAGTTTCAGTTTACGAACCTTCTTATTTAATCTTCTGTAGGGCACCCGATCAAACGCTTTTAATAAATCTACAAATACAAATAAATCAAAGTAGTGCAAAGCATGCAATGAGTCATGACGATCGCTTACTAGTTCAAATAACTGTGTTTGACAGGACTTCTTGTATCTAAATACGTGTTGCTGTTCAAGCAGCAGATTGTTATCGTTTAGGTGGGACATTACGTGCGTGTAAATTATATGTTCCAACAGCTTACAGCAAACTGAGGTCAGTGAGATAGGTCTATAATTGTTGGGACAGGTGCTTACGCCCGACTTGAATATCGGAATGACGTGTGCTATCTTCCAGTCGTCGGGAAGACAAGCCGATTCCAAAGACTGCTGGAATATGAGTGCTAATAAAGTGGCTGGCGTGTGACGTGTTGCGCCGTGAAGCTTGTCGAATATTTGACGGCGGAGCCGGAGTGGGACAAACGGACGTGTTCGACCCCGTGAGACGTCGCAAACGATGGTGCCGGACGAAAAAGGAAGGGGAACGTCGGACAGCGCCAGTGACGTGGTGGATGAGCGGATGTCCCGAAGTTCGACGTCTGTAAGTTGCGCCGCGGCGATTTCTTCAAGTCAAATGTGGGCGTTGATGTTGTGTTGATACGGGAGAGGGCATCTGCGGCCGCGTTGACTGGGACTTCAATGTACTGAACGTCCACAGTGAATTCGGAGATATATAGTTGAGGTGCCGTATTTCTCATGCGGTGTAAGTGTTGTGGTTACCGCGAAAAGCGAATGTCATAGGCTTGTGGTCCGTGAGATCGTGAACCCAGCTTGCGGTCCGTGAGAACGGGCTTAATTTCTCCCGCTGGAAAAATAAGCCCACGAAACGTAAAACGTATACCACGCGATTACGCATCCACCCGTACCAAAAAGAGAAGTGTAGGATGTGTCTCCGAGATGGGGAATGTATAGTTGTGACACGCACGGCTTGTGCGACATGCACATTTTCGATCCAAGAGCTTATCTTATTGGGCTCTGTCTGGCTTCAATTCGGCAATTACCCCGCGCCCCATGTAGGCTCACTGCCATATAATTTAATGGGGATGCTCCCGAGTAAGCAGCGGTGATTTCGACGTCACTGCTTTCGTCACGCCAGGCTTGGCAATGTAAATTTCGGGCCAGGTGGCATGACGTCACGGACCGGAGTGAGCATTCGTTGTGCTATCTAGGTGGTGTTGGCTCAGGGCCGTGGCTTCCGAGCTACGGTGCAGACAGCAAGCTGAGGCTCCAAGAGACGGACACCAGACACACAAACGGGCCGCAGCGCATTTACTGCAGTCGTGTCCAGGCACCAATTGCCGCGACTGGACCCGGCACCCGCCGCGGTGGCTTAGCGGCTATGTGGTGCTGCGCTGCTGAGCACGAGGTCGCGGAATCGAATCCCGGCCGCGGCGGCCACATTTCGATGGAAACGAAGTGAAAAACACGCCCGTGTGCTTGCGTTGTAGTACACGTTAAGAAAACGACAGGTGGTCAAAATTAATCCGGAGCCCTCCGGCCACTACGGCGTGCCTCATAATCAGAACTGGTTGTACGTGGCACGTAAAACCCAAGAATTAATTATTCTTGGTGTGCACAATTGTATAAGCAGTGCCTGAAACGGCTATTCAGAAATTGTCAAATTATATTGCGCCCATACAGTTTGCGGTGGATCACGGGATGGCATGGAGATAGACAGCACGGTTATTACATAAGAAAGCTGTCACTCACTTTGATAATCGTCTGAGGTTGTTTCAATCGCATTGTACTTTTGTTTTAGCATTATGTCTTCAGAGCTCAGTTGAAACAATCAAAACTACCTCCTCCCATCAATGGCACGTTTGTGTAGGAAATTTGCGTCACTTCCTCGTAGTTTCACATAAAATAGAAGACGCAAAAAGTCAGACATAGTATTTTTTTTTTCTTGGTAGCATCTCATTCCGCCGTGCTCCATATGGCCGAGTATAGCGCACAACATAAGAACGTACGAGGAGCGAAGGAAGCGTAAATGCAGATGTGGGCATTATAAGCGGAGGGACACTTCGATTAGAACACTCGAGAGATTGTCGAGGCAGTGGAAATCGCTAGTGTAAGAGACGAATGTGTTAGCGTCCCGTCGTTATCGCTGTTAGAAAATGAATTGCGTTATCTGGGGATAGAGCAGAGTGTTGTGGTCTCCTATCCGTCATCGTCTATATAGTTCGCGCTGCCGCTTGCAAAATATGAACTTCCATCGACTCACCCAAGTTTACCTACTATTGCCCTATATACTCGTACTATAGCGAAATAGCATTAACTGAACGCGCATGCTTGACAAAATGTGGCTCTCATGTGCATCTCCTTTATGTGGCTTAGCTTCAAACTAAAATGTGCTTTATTGCTGCTCTTTTTTTGTTCTCTGAGTTTTTCACATTGACAATATAAAGTCAGTCGACTATACGACCGTGTTGTCCGTTCACTGTCGGATGGTAATTTCGTTGCGCGTTGCCATCAGTCATCAAGGAGATTCTCATTTCCGTAATACAGCCAGTGCAGGAGCCCTATACACTAAAGCAGTGCACATATAAATGAGACGACTGGTGGGTCGGACACCTCGCAGCTAAACTTCGCACCACACCCAGCTAAACACTGAGTGTGCGGCCAAACGAAGGAAACAATTTTCGGCGTTCGCAGGCACCCGGTCCGCCACGTTTCTCGTCTCAGAGGCCACACGCGGACTTCTCGGCAGTGTCCCTAGGTGGCACATCGTGTCGAGAAAGAAACGCGAGAGAGAGAGGAGCCCGGTTACTGCATGACGCGTTTCTGAGCGTTCGCACGCGCCGGCGTGCCAAGGATTTCGGAGGCCACGCGCAAGCTTCACGGCCGCGCCGCTTGGTGGCGCCGTGTGTTCTTATGGAAGAGCGAAAGAGGAATCCCGCTGAAGTACACGCGTCACGCATAACTCGTTTCGACGGTGGCAATACAACTGCATCGCTATATTGATTCAATGCTAAACCCATTACCGTCGACATGCAGTCATTGTGAGATTTATATAGCCTCCCTGGAACACTCGCCCATGAGAGGGAGGGAATAGTCACTCCTGGTGCTCTGTCGAGTTGCCGAGGCGCATTGCCGGTGTGCCCGAACCGTCAGCCTGAGTCAGAGAAAATGGGAGAAGGCTTCGAGCAAAAACACGCGCGCATGCATACATGGGGAGTGCAAAATATTGCCAATTTTTGTATCAGTGGCATGATTAATGGTTTTAATGCGTTTAGAATCCTTTGGGAACTAACTGCAATTTCTTGTGTACGTCTAACCACTTTAACGCGACAGAGTTAAGGAAGGAAGGAAAGAAATAAATTTTATTTCAAAAAGAAAATTAGGCGAATGTGGTTGGGCCCTCAGTCCAGGGCTCCACTGGTGCGAGCGGCTCGCTGGGCTTGGTCCAGGAGAGCCGCTCGCACCAGTGGATCTCCTTTTCCTCGTCTGCAAGCCATGCCTCCCACTGCCTATTTAACATGAGTCGTTGTGATGTTATGTACGGGCTCGTAATATGTGAAGCCTTTTCCAGGCACTCCCATGTGATATGTTGTAGTGCGGGTTTGTTAGAACACCATGAACAGACGTCCAGAAGTCTAGTTGGGCTTAACGGCCCCATGTCGCAGAAAATCCGGCGTCGTTGTCGGCGTCGGGGTTGGCGTCGGCATCCGCGGCCGAGAAAATCATTCCCAACCACCCCGACCACGCAGGCCCTCCACGTGGCGCAGAGGCGTTCGTCAATTGATTGAATTTCTCAAAGTAAAATGTGTCAGAAAAATCGTAAAGTACGACTTAACCACAACCTAGAGACATGATAGAGTCTAATTGTAATTTGAATATACAAGAAAACATAATTCTGTTACGCGGAAACTCAAAAAAAAAACACCGCCCAAGCACTCCGTAAAGATATTTAACCAGCGAAGCTGAAACATGCGGCCCCGGTGTTTAGCAGTGGGTTAATCCTGACGCTGCATTGAAGCGTTTCTTATTTATTGGTTACATGGTTGTGTTTCTAGCGGAACGCAAGCGCCAATGGCGGGCGGATGCTGCTAACCACGACGCCGAGCTAACTCGAGATATCAAACGCATGCGACAACGGCGAGCCGAGGAGACGGCGTTGCGGGCAGAGCAGCGTCAACGTGGCAATGGCGGGAACGCGTTCGCGTTCGCTAACGACGTCGCTAACGGTGCTGCCAATGGCGCGCGCGCTTGCGTGCGACGTAGAGAACGATGTAACTGACGGCGCTGCCAGTGGAGACGTTTAGCGAAACATAGGAAGAACGGTTTTTCGTTTGGCCTAGCCATATACAGCATTCGCTGTAAAACTCCTTTTCCAGTATTTGTATCATTCATACAGCGGCGCGCCCGGGTCGGTTCCTCGCAAAAAAAAAAACATCCAGATGGCGCTCGCCTCGGCAGCGGCGCGCGGAGGCAAAGGTGGAGAAACGAGAAAGATGCAGTTGCCAGGAAGCTTGACAAGCAGTCAGGGATCTTGGAATGCTATCGCGTTCCACTTTTAAAGGCGAACCTTAAGCGTCCTCCAAATTGTTAAAAAAAATTAAATCATGGAGTTTTACGTGCCAAAACCAGTTCTGATTATGAGGCACGCCGTAGTGGGGGACTCCGGAAATTTGGACCACCTGGGGTTCTTTAACGTGCACCTAAATCTAAGTACACGGGTGTTTTTGCATTTCGCCCCCATCGAAATGCGGCCGCCGTGGCCGGGATTCGATCCCGCGACCTCGTGCTCAGCAGCCCAACACCATAGCCACTGAGCAACCACGGCGGGTCCTCCAAATTGTTTGTGGGCCTATCCCGACGAGAATGCAGCCTAACATAGCGGTAAAAAATGTCGCAATGTCGGGAACGCATTACCCGCCACAACTGTTGACTGTCCAACAGTTTTATCCTTGCTTTCTGCACTTTGTGAATAAACCATAGCATTCATCCCATGTCTCCACCCGTCAAATCATGATTGTTAAAAGGTTTCTCTTGTGTTGTTTGTTATGCAGATTCTTGTTCAGAGTCTGCTATCTTGTTTGATCATATTTCATACTCGTGTTTTGTTTCAAACGCCCACTCCTGCCTAAGGCCTGGTAACAAGGCTGGCAGTACTTGTAAAAATAAATAAAAATAAATAAACTAAATACATAAATAAATATATACTGTACATGTGTACCGTACACATGTACATGCTCTGGTATACACATACAAACCAGAGCTGCGGACAACGGACGACGACGAGGGACAAGGCTCGGCCCTAAGGTGCTTCGCCCCTAAAATTGAACTGCCGCCGACCAACCATTTCACCGATATTGGAGGCACACGTGAAATGTTCGCTACATGGAATACCCTCCAGACCCATAGATGTTGCTCAAGATACATCTCCATTTGCTGCCAAAATGCTTCATCCGCACACGCGATAAACATAAAAATTTAAAACAACAATAGAATGTTTCTTATTTCGTGTGTGCCTTTTAGGGCTCACGCAATAAATAAATGACTCCATACTCTTTTTTCTTACACAACCAATCGACATCGCGGAGTGTCGTGACACCATACATTTAAAGTGCGTGCCAAACAAAGTTGCTCAAACTAAAAAAGTTCCACCAGGATATGTAAATTGATATAAAACTGTATACAACATGCATATAAAACTTTAGTCAGGCCAGTTCTCGACTATGATTCTGTCATCTGGTCGCCGTACTATTCATGTGTCGTTACAAAACTTAAGTCTCTTCACAAGAAACTAAATAATCATATTAGCACCAATGTATTTCTTTCATTTTTTTTTCGCACAACACGTCGCAGACACGCATTAAACATTTAACCTGGAGTGCCCCAATACGGCTTGCCTCATAATAACATCGTGCTTTTGGTACTTAAAGACCCAGAATTTAATTACGCATTAAACAGGCACGGTTCAAAGAACACCTTGATTGTCTTACATATATTCTTTCTACCCGTATAGTATTTAAAATTTGAATAATGTAAATGGTTCGCTTAGAGACTTACTCGAGGCGTTGTTTCTTTCAGAAATTGCTGGCCTTATTGACTTTTAGTCCCGTGTTGGTGATTATACCTGTGTTTATATTTACAGACAGACACACAGACATGAGCTTTATTTGGTCCCGAGGAACTACGTGGGGACCCCCTGTGGTAAGTCCGTAGTAGTCGCTGGCCGCGTCCACGTAGGTGCAGAAACACCGTGGTCCTCCGCCCTTTCGCAGGCCCTCTGGACAGCCTGGAGTTGGATTGAGAGTACGCTGCTTTTAAGGGCATTGTCCCAGTCCGCTTCTTTGTTTAACGGTGCGTTACGTAACGCAGGGCATTGCCAGAGCATGTGAGCCAATGTACAGAAATGCACACCACAATCTGGACAGTGTGGTTTTATATTTGGGGCGATGCGACTTAGAAAGCCCCTCGAAGGAAAGGACCCCGTTTGGAGCATTCTAAAAGTCGACGATTGAGACCTGTTAAGCTTAGGATGAGGTAGTGGAAAACTCCTCCGCTCTAACTGGTAGTGAGAAACTATTTCGTGGAATGTAAGTAATGGGTCGCTGTGCTTAATTTCGTACGGCCCCCCAAAAGCTTCCATACCACTGCGGCGGATAAGATCTCGCGCATGGTTATGAGCAAGCTCATTGGGGTTTGGGAGATTTATAAGAATATTCGGACCCATGTGGGCTGGAAACCACGTAATGGAGTGAAAACCAGTAACCACTCTATTTCAGAGGATGGCCGCCGCCTCTCAGGAGATGGAACCCGATGCAAAGGCATGTATGGCCGCACGAGAGTCTGTGTATATATTGGGACGCACAGGGTCCCTCATTGCCAAAGCTATGGCTATCTGTTCTGCTACATCGATGGAAATATGACGGACAGAAGCCGCGTTGATGAGTGCACCGTTCGTATCAACTACTGCCGAAACAAAGTTGCTGGTATGTCCATATTGGGCCGCATCAACGAATGCTGTCAAGCTTGGACTATCTGCGACTGTCTTTAAAACAGCCCGGGCGCGAGCCTTGCGTCGCCCAATGTTATACTGTGGGTGAACATTCCTAGGAAAAGGACTAACAGCGAATGATGGCCGGATTCCTTCCGATAGTGATTCCTCATGGTCGTTGATTAAGCTTGGAGCTAAGTTGACTGAGTCTAGTAAACATCTTCCGGCTTTGGATGTAGATAACCTGACAATTTGTGCTGTTCTTTGGGTCTTTATCACCTCCGAGACGGTATTATGCATGCCGAGCTGCATAAGCTTCTCTGTACTAGTGGTGACTGGTAATCCCAGTACTCTTTTAATGCTCTTGCACATGAGCGTGTCTATTTTGTTCCTTTCTGTCTTAGTCCAATTTAGTGCAGATGCCACATAAATGATGTGATTCATCAGGAACGCGTGATATATCCTGAGAAGATTGTCCTCTCCGAGTCCCCCTTTTCTATTCGAGACTCTAGAGATGAGCCGGAGCATACTCTCCGCTTTGGAGCCTCTGGCGTCCAGTAACAGGCCCCATATCCTGATCGAGTTGACTCGAGGAATAGCCTGACCATCCTTCGTGTGTAAGGCAATAGGTATCTGTTCCATCGGAACCAAACCCCTAACGCCCTGTCTCGCCGGCCTGTACAGCAATAACTCAGACTTGGTAGGTGAGAGGCTGAGCCCTATTTCAGTTAAGAATTCTTCCGTTACATTTAGTGCTTCTTGTAGCGCCTGTTCAACGTCCGCGTCTGATCCACCAGGACACCAAATCGTAATGTCGTCTGCGTATAGCATGGCCAATGTTTTGCACGGAGGATAGGCGCTCCGAGAGTCCCGTCATGGCAATATTAAATAAGAGAGGGAGATTACTGCCCCTTGCGGGGTTCCTCTTGCCCCCCAACTCAAACTCATCAGATTTAATTTGCCCAATTTTGATGGTAGCAACTTATCCTTAAGAAAGGATCTAACATATGTGTGGAATCTCCATCCCAAATTTAGCTCCGCGACTGCCTCAAGTATGAATCTATGTGAGATGTTGTCAAATGCTTTAGCCAGATCCAGGGCGAATATTCCTCTAATATATCTAGCCCTGCGGTCGATAATTTGGCATTTGATGAGAAGCATCACATCTTGTGTGGAGAGTGCGGGTCTGAAGCCTACCATATTGTAGGGAAATATTTCCCGGCACTCGATATAGTTGGAAATCCTATTGCGAATAGCGTGTTCTGCAACCTTACCCGCACAAGAGGTGAGCGAGATCGGGCGCAGGTTTTCCGGAGCTAGAAGTTTCCCTGGCTTAGGAATGAGGACCACCGAAGCAGTCTTCCAGAACTCAGGAACCGTGCCCGATTCCCATATCCTGTTGATTTCTTCCGTCAACTTCGTGATGGACTTATCATCCAGGTTGCGAAGGAGGCGGTTGGAAATTACCATCCGGCCCGGGGGCCGAGCGGCCATTAAGGTTAGGTAATACCTCTCTGATCTCAGCCTCTGTAAAGGGGACGTCCAGCTCCCCCACCTCTTCCCCCCGGTAGCTGGGATAGTCCCGATGACCAGCCGGACCCATCGGGAGATATCGATTAGCCAGCTCCATGATGAGGGCCGTCTCTGAACCTCCCTTCTCTTTGTGCTTCCGCACTATCCTATCAATTGCAAGCCTTTGGTTACTTTTTGCTTGCGAGACGTCAAGCAAATGTTTAAGGAGGTTCCACTTTCCTCCCGTGCGCATTCGCCCATCCACCGCCGAGCAAATCTCACTCCATTGTTGCTTAGCTAGTTCTGCGCAGTACTCTTCAATCTCTCTGTTGAGTTCCGCTATTTTCTTCCGGAGTCTGCGGTTGAGTCTCTGTGTTTTCCAACGTGCCTGAATGGAGCTTTTGGCCTCCAGAAGATGCGCCAAATGCGAATTCATTCTGGGGACCTCAACCTCCGTGCTGACCACCTTAGTATCCTGCTCGGAATCTTTCTTTAGTCTTTCGAATAAGTCACCTATGCTACTGTATTCTTCGGTGTCCTCTTTTCTGATTTTACGGCAAGCATCCCAATCGGTGACTCGAAACTCCCTGGGAGGCGCGGCTTTGACCTTGACAAAGATGGTTATGACAAAGTGGTCACTGCCCAAGCTCTCCTGAAGGTTTTGCCACGCCACCTCGGTTATGTTCTTAACGAATGTCAAGTCCGGTGTCGTATCCCGCGCTACGGACATCCCCATCCTTGTGGGAAACCGTGGGTCCGTGATTAATTCCAGGGCGCAATTGTCCGCCGCTCGAACGAGATCAATTCCTTTCGGGGTTTGCCTTGTGTAACCCCATACAGTGTGCGGTGCATTAAAATCTCCAGCAACGATTAACGGGGAACCTCTAGCTAAAGAAGATGCTTTAGCTAAGATGGAGTGAAAAGTCTGTCTCTGCTGTGATGGTGGGCTGTATACATTGAGTATGTAGACGCTCTGCTTAAGCCAGCTATTAGGTATGATTTCTACTAGGAGTGCTTCAGCCCTGGATCTGCCTAGTTGCATTCTATGCTCCTGGAAAGAGCATTTCTTACTAACTAGTGTGGCTATCCCTCGTTTGTTTTCATCCCGCCCCGCAACGGCTCGATAGCCCGCCAAGGACGGAGATTCACACAAAGTTTCCTGTATAATAATACGTGCGGTTTGACCGCCTGTGATTTAATATACTGTTGTATTGGTGTCCTAAAGGAGCCTTGCGCTCCTTTAGGACACCAATTTCCAAAGGAGCATTACGCCTTTGGAAACTGGCGCAATTCCACTGCCAAACTACCAATTCATTAGTATTCCCCGCCATGGTGCCTATATTACATTAGGCACCATGGGGGCGCTACTACCATCCGTGCCCGACATGGTCTGTACTGAACCCTGGTTCGTGGCGTTTGGTGTACCCACGATCGCTAGTTTTGTATCGACCACCCCCATTCTCAGGTTGAGCATGCTAATACTCTCCATAATCTGCTTCATTGACTTCTGTATATTCTCAAGAATTTCATTACTAGATTTGGTGTCCATAGAATCCGATTCGTCCTGTGGAGGAGGGGCCTTGCGTTTGGTCTTGTTAGCCTGTGACCCTTGCTCCTGGGTGGAAGGTTTCTGAACACTAACATTTTGTTGGGCGTTCGCCTTTCGAAAAGCATCGAAGTCGGTCCTCATTTGCTGTATTTCCGCCTTTAGACGAACATTTTCTTGTAAGAGAGAAGCGACCTTCGGGTCCTCCCTTTGCTCTGGCAATGCTACCTGCGTTACCTTTTTCGGTGTCGTTGTCTGTGGCTTGACTCGATCCACCCAGGTAGGCTCCTCCTGGATCCGCACCTGGGAGTTGGAGCACCCCCTGGAACGGGAGCGCCTCCTGGAGAGACTGCGTCGACGAGCAGCTGGTGTGACGGAGCGCCCCTGTCTTGGCGCGCTTGACACGCTGGAATTACGTGATCGGCTCTCCCGAGCCACCTGTGTCTTCTTGGCTCGCATTCGGCGCCGCCGCCTCCCTTGTCTGACAATGTAGGGCACTTGGAAACGCTCCTTACATTTTTGGTCCACTGTAGGATGCTGTCCACCGCACAATCAACATTTTGGGATGCACTGATGTCCCTCCACGGGAGATGTTGTTCCGCAGCTTCGGCACACCGTCTTGTTTGGGTTAGGGCAAACATCCACTCTATGGCCGAGGCCTCCACACCGGTAACAAACATCCATTTGCCGTCTGTATAACGTTCAGCGAAACATGCTGGCGCCACACAACACGTAGTTTGGCACTTTCATGCCATCGAACAGCACGACAACCGTGGTAGTGGCCTTGATTCTTCGAGCCTCCAGGGCCCCAGGGTTTCGGTGATTAACGATCATCGTTTCGAGTTGGGCGTCGTTGATATCGGCGTCGACTCCTCGTATGACTCCCTTGCACGTGCTGTCCGGGGCGGCTATGTAAGCGGACACCTTGTACGTTCCTTCGCTCAGCCGAACTTGTTGAATCCCTGCGTAGGCATCTGCGTTCTTCTTGTGCGGCGTGCAAACCACAAAGATATTCTGAGCTGTGTTGGGGCAGATGATATCGCCCTCCGTTTCCGCCGGAGCCAAGGCTGCCGCCATAGCCAGGGCTTGCGCGAAACGTATCTGACTGACCTTTGTTACATTCAGGCCATAGCAGGGGCGAGTACATACAGGAAGAAAATACAAAATCACTTGGTTACAAAAAAAAAATGTGGTTGATCCCTCTTATATAGGAATCGGTATAGAACACGAAAGTGAAACGTGTCTTCACAGAAGTAGTGTAATGTTTATTGCACATTGATATATAATGTCTATTGGTGTTTTGTGGCTAAAGCGCCCTTAGGCGTTGATGCACCCACGCTGACGCCTGGTGGCACGTCTCCTCCATCACGACTACCAACGTCGATGACCATGAGCAACCGTCGTGCATATGGAAGCTGCACTACGCTGCACACGCTAGCACAACGCGAAAGACGAAGCACGTAACTGACACACTAATACAACGCGCAAGACAAAGCACGTAACTGAATCGTCACCGAGTCAAATCAGCGCGTACAGCGCGTCGTAATTGCAGCCTCCGCGATCAACTTCAGAAACATTTTCAGAGCTAATTGCGGAGGCCACGCTCCGCTGTGCTGAGTACGGTGAACGCCACCTAAGTGGCGTTGGTAGTGCTTCTTGATGCCAGCGTCCCTTCGAATGCTGGCATCGAGGCGTGGTAGTGCTGAGACCACCGAAGCGTTCACTGTCGGTGCGCGTTAGTGTCATAATGCAGTACTTCTCTTTTCTGCTCGTAGGCGGCGGCACCGCCCCGAGCAAGAGCGCGGGTACACGGAGGAGTGTTAGATATATAAGGCGCGTCTGTGTAGCTCTCTGCAAATGCGTTTGTGGCGCAATGGGTTAAACGCTCGGCGATCTATCGTCGCGGACCGAGAGGTCGTGGGTTCGATTTCCAAATTTTGCATGTTTGTGGAACTTTTTCTTCTGGTTTCTTTCTTTGTATTATGTTCTATGACGTATTTCCGTGACGGAAATACGTCAGTGAAGTCTTGGTGGACCCCGGCATAAAACACTTTCGTGTTAAAAAAATACTTTGTTATTTATATTTACAACAAAGCATATTTTTTTGTAACCAAGTGATTTTGTATTTTCTTCCTCTATGTACTCGCCCCTGCTATGTCTCGTTTGTGTGATATCAGCACATGCAAATAAAAAATAAAATGAACAGGACTGATAAAGAGTTTAAGATTTCATATCCAGTGGTATTTAAAGTGACAAACAGTTACGATATGGTATCTAAGCTACGTGGCACCACGCCTGACAGAAGGTCATACTAAATCCTGCCTGACTACATTTGTCCTTGTCAACTTCACTGAGCGTTGTGCCGTCCGAAGCTGGAATCATAAAAGAGACGATATCCCTCTCTAGAGCGTCGCCAAAGCAATAAAATAGACGTGTTAAATAGTGCCGTCAATGCGCTATTCATTACGGTCAGCCCATGTAGCGCACATGCGTATGCCTCTTCGAAGGGACAGTTGTGATCACAAAGCAAGACGACGACCACACGAGGATGATAACGCATTGATTTGATTGACGGGACTCAATCTCCCGAAGCAACAACTGTGGGGAGACGCTATTAATGGGGAGATTTGAATTACACTTGATCCCGTAGAATTCTATAGCACACATCCAAAGAAAGCATGGTACACGAATGTTCTTGCACTGCGCGCTCCCATCAGAATGCGACCGCCGAGGTCTGGAATCGTATGGGTGACCACATGCTCAGCCGCAGGGCGTCATTTCCACTGAACCACCACGGCTTGAAAAGGCTCACAGAGGTGCAAGAAAAATAAGTGAACCCGAGGAGCTCGATTTTTCGTTAGTCACAGCCATACGAAGAAACAGGAAACGAAGCCAGATATAGCACAGGGAAGATCAATTGATGTGTTTGATTGAAATGTAGAAAGAACAGCTTAAAGGGAAGTGAAAGTGGACGAAAAGATAACTTCCGCGGGTTTTTTCTTTTCTGTTTTATTTTGTTTCTTCATATGATTGTGACTAATGAATCAAGAGTACTTTGAACTGTAGTCAACGTACATCCATTACGTTTTATTTGTCTTCCTTTATTACGGGTATTTGAACGGCGTCCGAAGGTATTGTAGTCACCACATGCAACCAAGTTTTTACACCTCATTGGACGTATTCGAGCGTGCAAAATTGATCGCCTATTACTTGCATGAACACGGCTAAGTAGCTGCGTGTGAAGTTGGAAAACATTTTCGCAAAATGAATGTCAGTGGGGCAGAAAGAAAGCGCATCGCTGTGATTTCGTAGATTCGCGATTGCCTTGAAAATGCTCGAGAACGTGGTAGACAACGAAAGAAATAATAGTAGCACCAGCGGAAACACCGACGCAAAATACACATTCGTGGGGAAACGGGTAGTTACAATTTCTCAACTGTGTATCTTATCGGGATAGCCGGCTCAATGCAGTATATGCCTTCCCAGCAGTTATTGAACAGCAACAAAAAGGCCATTGTGTGTGTGTCTTTTTTTCGGTTACTTAATTGTGTCCGTGTTCCAGCCTGTCATCTATATTATACTTTATATTACTTTACATTACCTTACTATACTGTACTATACAATACCATACTATACTATACTATACTATACTATACTGCACTGTACTTTACTGTACTGTACTGTACTGTACTGTACTATACTATGCTACACTAGACTATATTGACGCGTGTGCCCAAGGCAGACGACAACGACGATGGGGGCATTAACGGACTCCGTCTAGTGGGTTAGTTGGTTTTGGCTGACGACGAAGAAGTGTCTCTGTTCTGTTTTGCTTGAACAGGTTGTCCTGCTATTCTTAAAGAACGTCTTCCTGTCCTCTCTTGGCGTTGTACTGTGAGGTGCTCCCGCCAAGCCCACCTAGTCGCCGCCATTGTCTACCTCCCTGCTCCCGCCAAGTAAGCGCCATGCCGGGATTGAATTGGGCCGAAGTCGACGCTGCCACCGCCGCATGCTTCAGCACTGAGTTTCTGCAAACTGAGCTCATTCGCCGCGGAATCGATGCTACCGGGTCAAGAGACGACCTGATTCAACGTTTGACAGCGTGCCTGGAGGAAGCTCGTGCAGCGATTCCGAAAGCACCGAGACCGGCCTCAGCGCCAGTTTCCTCGACCAGAGTGCAGTTCCATGCCTCACCCCTGACTCCGACGGTTTATCAAGCAATTCCAGATGCAACCTCGCAAGTGTATGCGCCCGCCTCGTACGTCCCACCGCCACCGTGGTCCTACCCCACGCCGCCGCTCGTTTGCGACGCCGCAGCCGTGCCAACGCAAGTTTTTTCGCCGCCACAGGAACCACAGCCTTTTGTAACAACACCCGGCTTTGTAACGGCTCCACGGTACCCCCAGCCACCATTTGGAGTGCCATTTTCGCCAATGTCACCGCAGTACCAGGCCCCTTCCTTGCCACAGTTGCAAGTGACAACCATGCCCGACGTATCGTCTACCCTGACATTGTTCGAGGACTGCCACAAGCAAAGTGCGCGTTTGTGGATTCAGGAGATTCAACGAACACAGCAACTCACTTCGTGGTCGCCAGAAACAACACGCCTCATCGCCGCAAGCAAGTTGAGAGGCACTGCGAAAAACTGGCACCTGACTCTTGGCGCGCAGTTCCCGACTTGGGATACGTGGCGTAAAGCTTTCCTGGACGCATTCGCCGACGAGCTGACTCTACTGCAATGGCAGCAGCAAATTATGTCCCAAGTACAGTCCAGCTCTCAGTCACTTCGCGACTATGCCTATGCAAAGCTTCGAGTAATCGAGAAATGTCCAGCGCCACTGACGGAGCCTCAGAAGGTGGAATATCTCCTGCACGGCATTCAGTGCGCGCGAACCGCAACAAGCATAACAGTGCAACGCCCATCGTCAGTAACCAGCTTCATTGATATATGCACCCAACTTGACAGGGCTATGCAACATATGCAGATCGCTAACAACCCGGCTGATCTTCCTGAGCAGACTCTTCGCAGTAAAAATAACGGGACTACGCCATCCAGACAAGTCTCTTCTGCGTCGTTAATGCCTTCAA
This sequence comes from Dermacentor silvarum, assembly GCF_013339745.2. NCBI lineage: Eukaryota > Metazoa > Arthropoda > Arachnida > Ixodida > Ixodidae > Dermacentor > Dermacentor silvarum. The sequence goes on along the minus strand of NC_051159.1, from coordinate 65,532,798 downwards.
CGGCACCTCCAACAGTCAGCAGTTTCAAGAAAAGCCATGTGCCCCCGTCCCGCCCTGCCAGTCCTCCGCATAGCCGTCGCATAGCAGATCTACCGCCTGCTGAACAGGAAGCTCAGTACTCGGCTCTGTCACAGCGTTATGGTGTCCCTGCGTTTCGCCCAGGACAGTCATTGAGTGAAGCTGTTTGCTTCAAGTGTCACGAAAAGGGCCACCTAGCATCAAAGTGCCCAACAAAGCAAGAGAATGTCGCACAGCAGCCAACAACAGCTTCAGCATCACTTCATGCAGCAGCCCCTGCGCTGCGCACAAGCCCTTTGGAAGACGTCCATGGCTCCCATTTGGAGTGTTCCTTCTTTACAGCTGACATTGCACTCTTGGGCTCCTACGACGCGTTCCCGGACACAGGGTCCAAGATAACTATAGTGACCTCTCTTCCTCTGATGCCCTGGACACGCGAGCCCCTAACCGTTGTTGGTGGATCAAGTGTGCATCCCGAAGGCACAGTCTGCCTGAAAATTACAGTGGGCCCCATAACAGCTCTAGTGGAAGCCGCTGTGATCAGCAATAATGTCTTGCCAGTTATACTGGGTGAAGATTGGTTTCGTTCCAGCAATACAAGACTTGTGTTCGAGCCAGCTGAAATCCACCATCTGGCCTCTGGTACAGTCATTCATGCACACCAGAAGCTGTATCCACGTGCCTCATGCGCAGTAATTCTTCGGCAGTCTTTCCTAGCTCAAAGTACTGAAGTGCCATATTCAGGCGGTCTCCAAGAAGCACCTCTCCCAGGAACGAAGCACCTTTGGAAGCCTTTGTGCAAAAGCCTGCCAGAACAACCCATTGTTGCTCCAGAAGGTACAGTAGTCATAACCATTCATCCTGACCTTCCTCCGGCTTGTGTTGCAAAGGACCTATCAGAGATGCAGCAAGTAGCTCTGGCTACAGCCCTTTCCAATCCTCATCTCACATATGCTCGTGATGAGGATGGCATCAGCCATTTCCAAGGTGTGGAACATTGCATAGACTTAGTGCGCGATGCCGTGCCGTACAGCCGAAGTCCATGTCGACTTGCCTCTCTTTTTGCATTGCTAGTGCTGTCCTTTTTCTTTTTCTTCTCTAGTTGTGTAAGCAGCAAGGGCTCATTATTATCTGTCCTCTGCAAGGCCTCCCCAGAAATTCAGCCATCATGGGTCACTAAGTTGGAGGAAGCAGCATTCGCTGTAAACACTACACTCAATACAAGCACTGGCTTCAGTCCATTTGAGTTACTCTACGGGTACATCCCAAGGCTACCAGCGGAACGCTACCGGCCAGTGAGCAACTCCTCGCTCACAGAGCGTCTTCTGGATGTCCAAGCACATCGTACTGAGGCCATGGCTAACTGCGAAGAAGCTCAAGATCGCAGGAAGCTCATCTATGACAGAATGCATCGTCCGCATACATTCAGTGTTGGTGATTTTGTGTGGGTCCGTCACCAACAACCTGTGCTTCAAGGGCTTGAGAAACTGTCCCCTCACTTCAGAGGCATCTACCGCCTAGCAGAACGTCTTACGCCTGCCACATTTAGGGCCATCCAGGTTTCAAGTCCATCCACCAGGCACTCTGCTCAGCCAAGAACAGTGCACGTTTCACAACTGAAACGTTATGTGCCGCCACTGCCTGTGAAGTGCCTGGAAGACACAGCGTCAACTTTGCCTTCGTCCTCTGAACAAGATTCGCCTTCGTGCCCTCAGCAGTGCGAACCGCCCAGCCTGCAGCAATCAACCAGCAGTGTGTCACGTAGCTCAGAAACTGCATCTGCTTTTCAGCTGAACGAGCAGCGCCCAGTCAGACAGCGCAGACTGCCCACCCATCTTCAGGACTATGAAGTGGACTTTTGAAAGTGTTGTGCTTGTGCCTGTTGCAATTTCTTTAGAGTTTGTCTTTGCCTTTAGAGTTTGTCATCGCAGTTTTGGCCTTAATCCATGTGGAACATTTATTGCCTTGCCTCGTCTGTTGCTATTTGCCTGTCATATGCCTCTGTTTTCCTGCCTCGCCATTCATGCCTAGTATTGCTATACATTGCCTGTTGACCATGTCTAGCCTTTTCTCCCCTTTGCCCAGCCTTACTTCACAATTGTAATCAAAGAGGACTTTGATCATAAAAGTGGGGCCGGATGTGAGGTGCCTCCGAGACTCCCACGTCCACTTCGCCAGTCGCCCGACAGATGGCAACACCTGTCTGGCGTTCTCCCCTGCTTTCCCGCCTTTAGTTGGAGAGCAGAGCTGAGTGAGTGTCTGCCCCGCTGCCATGGAGGACTGTTGTGTTGAGTCGCGCTGGCGCGCGTTAGCCCTTGTATTGTTCTGTATGCCTTGCCAACATTAATAAAGACGTCGACCTGCGTCGACGTTACTGCCTTCGTGTCAAGCCTCAAGCATCTCGCCCCAGCCTCGCCCTCCCAGTACCGCGACAGTGGTGGAGGTGCGGGGTATATTGACCACGCCTGATGCCCCGGACTCCTTCTGGGAGTCGTTCATCTAGCCCGGACGCATTGTCACCAGTTACAACCCCCGTGCATCGCTTCAGTCATCGACTGCTAGGCCTTGCCCCAGAGTTCTGCCCTCTTCAACCACATCTTTCCAGGAGCTTCACACATCTGGTGTGAGTGATGTGTGCTTGGCCTAGTTGGTCTGGGCGTCTACAGATGGCGCAACGTGTCCTGCGCAGCAAGTAGCCGCGCCGACATCGTCACCTACCTTGCCTTCTTCCGTTTCCGGCAGCCTCATCCTTTGTTTGCCCGCCATAGGCGAGTCAGTGAAGCCATTGCCGCTGTAGTGCTCAGTCGGTGTGATGTGTATGTAACATTAAACCGTTTCCCTACTATGTGAGTCTTCCTGCGTCCAACCCAAGCCTCACATCTGGCGCTGTCGACCCCGAACCTCTGCCAAGCCACTCAGCCACGGCAGCGCAAGAACGCCTTTTGGTCAACGCCAGCGTCGAACGCCGGTCAGTACGCCTTTTCAACCGCATTCGTCATTGTACTCACGCACTCACGCCGCCGAAGACTCACGCCTGAAGACACTCCTGCCATTTTACCGCTCGTCTGTGTTCACTCCGCATCAGAAGAAAAGCACGGCCGTCATATGAAGAGTGCCGTGAATGTTGACAACTAGCCCAGAACTAACTGAAATCCCCCTCATAGCCTGTGGCTTAGCGCTCACTCGCCTAGTCTCCCGTGCGCCCAGCCTCGTTTCGCGGTGCATCATGCCCGGAATTATTTGGGAGGAGCTTGACTCAACGACCATGTCGCGGCTCGGAGTCGACCTTATCCGCGAAGAATTGGCTCGACGCGAGTTAGAGAGCACCGGCTCTAAGGAAGAGCTCATTCAGCGTCTCGAAGTCGACATTCACCAACGTCGTGAGGCAACGCCGCGGTCAAGCCTGGAGAGGGCGGATACCGCCGGAAACTCAGGTTTGACCCTTGATCCCGCGACGCTCGAAAGTCTGGCACTTCTGTTTCAACAGCTGCCACGCCCCTCGACTACAGTTACTACCCTGCCAGACCTGTCGTCATCGATTGCTTACTTTGACCAGTCTCCAGCACAAAATGTTAATGTCTGGCTCAATGACGTTCGCCGGGTACAGCAGCTTGCCGCGTGGGATGACGCCACCACCCGTCTCATTGCGGCAAGTAAACTGAAAGTCACAGCTCGGAATTGGCACCTCGCTTTTGGAAATCAGCATTCAACCTAGGAAACGTGGATCGCCGCCCTGAAGGAAACATTTTCGTCGGAGCTGACCCTCATCGAGTGGCAGGAACACGTCATAAAGATCAGACAGGGCCCAAGCGAGAGCCTGCAAGAGTAGGCTTACGCAAAGCTGCGTGTGATTGAAGCTGCCCAGCGTCTTGTCCCGCGAATGGCCAATGCCGTCATTTTAGCCCGCTCAAAACTTTTTGCGCCAGCAGAAGCAACGTCACAAGGCTGTCTACAACGAGAACCCTTACTTTCGCAAGAACAGCCTCGCTGACAAGTTTTGGCAGCGAAGACAGTGCCATTGGACAGCAGCACTGCCACACTACAAGTCTGCACTACGGTGCCTGTAACCATTCACCCCGAACTTCCACCAACCAGCCTAGGCATCCAGTTCTCCCCTGAACAGCAGTCTGTCATTGCTGACATACTGGCCAAGAACTAATGCCGTATTTTCTCGCCATGAAGATGACATTGGTCATTTTACCGACATTCAACATCGCATTGATTTGCTACCTAATTACTGTGCCGTACAGCCGCAGCCCTTACAGATATACGCTAGAAGACAGGCAATTCCTCGAAAGGCAAATCAAAAAGCTCCTTGCTCAAAATATCATCCTCCCTGCATCGGGGCCATGGGCATTCCCAGTCGTTGTAGTGTCCTCGCGATGGAAAGAAGCGCTTGTAGTGTGAATTACATTCCACTAAATGAACGTACGATCAAGGTTGTACACCCGCCCTACCACTGGTAGATGACATCATTCAGGACATCGCTGGCTGTGCCTACTTTGCCACAATGGACATTAAGTGCGCCTACTGGCAAGTCAGCCTAAGACCCCAGGACTATGAGAAAACAGCATTCATCACCCACCACGGAACTTACATGTGGACCCGAATGCCATTCAGATTAAAGAATGCACCGTCCACATTTCAGCGAGCCATGCAGTTGGTATTTCAAGACCTTCGGCCTCGCCCGGACAAAAGCGGCATACGAGTATATCTCGATGACATCCTTATCTACGCAGAGTCATTCGCCACATTCGCAGACCTTATGCAAGAAGCCGTCCAGTTGCTGCATGCCAGTGGACTTAAGGCCTCACTTGGCAAATGTTCCTTCGGTCTCGCTTGCATCAAATTTCTTGGGTTCATCATATCAAGCGAAGGCCATCGCCCGGATCCAGAAAGAGCAGCTGCCATGTGCCGTATCGCAACTCCCCGAAACCAAAAGAAGTCCTTTCCTGGATACAGACAGCCAGCTTTTAACGTCGATTCATCAAAGGCTTCGCTAAAGTGGTAGCCCCTCTTCAAGCCCTTGTCAAATCGTCCGCATTTCTGTGGTCCCCAGAATGCGAAAGTGCCTTCCAGACTATTCGCTCAACCCTCACAGAGCCACCACTACTTGCTCATTTCAATCAATCTGCAGCAACAACAGTAACCACTGATGCTTCTGGTGAAGCCATAGTAGCAGTGTTGTCACAATTTCAGGATGGCAAAGAACGTGTTATTGTCTATGCTAGCCAATCCCTGACACTAGACGAGCGCAAGCTTCACAGTAACGTGTGGGAAGGCATCGCAGTACATAGGGCGATAACAGTGAAATTTCGTCAGTATCTAATCGGAATGAAGTTCGTCCTAGTTACAGATAACTGGACTGTTGCTTGCTTGACCAAGTGTGTGAAACCATCTCGCAGATTTACGTCCATGCTCATGGACTTGGTTGAATTTGACTTCTCTGTCAGACATTTGCCTGGGCGGCAGAATGTTGTAGCTGATCATTTGTCTCGACTTTCGTGTGCAGTCACACACTCCGCCCAAACACTGGCTACCGCTCAAGAAAAAGACCCTGAATGCAGCGCAATTCTTCAAAGCTTTGCTGATGGAGATGCCCCGGCCGAGTTCAATCTAGTCGACAACATTCTATATCATCGGACACCGGCAGGAACCTATGATGATGTAGCGCCATCGTCATTGCGCCCCGCCATTCTCCAGGCACTACATGATGGTGCAGGTCACTTCGACGTTAAGCGGACTTTACAGTGCAAGACCGCTACTGGTGGCCAGATATGGAAAAGGCAGTCAAGAACTACGTGTCATCCTGCCAGTGCTGCCAGCAATATAACCGTCCAACCTCAAGAAGTGTCGGTTTTCTTGGCAAAATGCCCACTTCAGATGTTCCATTCTCAAGCATTGCTATCGACACATAACTATGCCTCCCAGCAACTCATCACGGTACATACTGAACGTGATTGATTTTGCGACTGGCTTTATAGTTCCAGCAGCCGTTTCGTCAACCTCGGCAAGCGAAGTTATTCATACTTTACATAAAATATTTTACTGCTATGGTGCACCTGACCACTGCCTCTCTGACCATGGGTCAGCCTTTGAGTCGACAGAGTTCAAGCGGTTCATGCGTCTACATAACGTTGAGCTGCACTTTTCAACAGCCTACGGACCGGAAGGGAACGGCCTCGTTGAACGTAGCAATGGGACATTACTTACAGTGCTACGAAAATAGTATCGTTGAACGTAGCAATGGGACATTACTTACAGTGCTACGAAAAATATGTGCTTTGGAACCTTTATGATGGCCTGCAAAGCCCCATGAAGCAGCCTTTGCGGTCAACACTTCGGTGAACTCTAGCACAAGATTTTCGCCCTTCCAGTTGCTCTTCAGCTACGTGCCTAAGGTTCCTCTCTAGCAACAATGGTCGCTCCAACAAACTGGCCTTGTTGAGCGCGTCCTCGACGTAACAGCGCAACGTTCAGAGGCATCTGCCAATTCAGAAGCAGCTCAAGCCTACCGCAAACGCCACTATGATAGTGCCCATCGCTCTCATAGCTTCACAGTAGGTGTACCTAGTATGGGTCAAACGTCAAGCGCGAGCGCCCCACGAGAAAACGGCCCCGCGCTTCAGATGGATATACCGTCTCACTGAGCAGTTGACTGCATCCACATTCAAGGCTTTGCGTGTGTCAGGAGTGACAGCTCGCCTGCTTAACCAGCCAAGAACTGTGCATGTTTCGCAAATCAAGTTGTATGTGCCTCCGTCATCTCCTGTTGCACACCTTTTGTCCAGCCTTGAAGGGGAGACATCCTCCACTACAGTCCCTGATGATTAACTGCCATCGACCAGACACAGCCTCAGCGCCAACAGCGTGTGCGCCACCTTCCCCGTCACTTGCGAGACTCTGTGCTTGAGTGACTGTGGACGCCAAGTTAGACCAAGGGACTTGGTCACCCGGACGGGGGTGGAATGCGAGTGATGTGTGCTTGGCCTAGTTGGTCTGGGAGGCTACAGATGGCGCAACGTGTCCTGCGCAGCAAGTAGCCGCGCCGACATCGTCACCTACCTTGCCTGCTTCCGTTTCGGGCAGCCTCATCCTTTGTTTGTTTGCCCGCCATAGGCGAGTCAGTGAAGCCATTGCCGCTGTAGTGCTCAGTCGGTGTGATGTGTATGTAACATTAAACCGTTTCCTACTATGTGAGTCTTCCTGCGTCCAGCCCAAGCCTCACACTGGCAATGGCCGAAACCAGCCCACCGCAAGTACCCCAATGCAGCCGGTCACCCAGTCAACAACAGGTAACTGTTCTTCATCCGCTGGTTCCCGATCGCTATCGCGGTGCAGCCTTCGAATGCATTAAAGACTGGCTTGACAAGTACGAGCGCGTCGCCCAGATTAACCAGTTGACTGAGCAGCAAAAGCTCTCCCACGTCTATTTCGCGCTTGATGGCAGTGGCCGTACTTGGTACGAGAACCGCGAAGCTAGCCTATCGACATGGCATGACTTTCGGCAGAAAATCACCGATACGTTTGCAAATGCCGACCGACGCGACCGCGCCCAGCAGTTGATGGAGCTACGAGTGCAACAACCCAATGAGTCGGTCACAATGTTCGCCGAAGACATGGCCCGTCTCTTTCGTAGAGCCGACCCGAACATGACCGAGGATAGGAAGTTACGCTACCTTATGCGAGGTGTAAAAGAGCAGTTGGTTGCGGGGCTTGTGCGGAATCCAGCAGTCACCGTCGCTGATTTTATCAAAGAGGCTACGGCTATTGAGCGGGCCCTTCATCAACGATGCAGGCAGTACGATCGACTGTCCACCAGCACCGCAATCAATGCCGCCGCATTGACTCCAGAGTATCAGAGCCCCTTGCGTGAATTGATTAGAGAGCTCGTCAGAGAAGAAGTTCACCGGATCCTGACACCGACACTGGATAACCCCGTCGCGTCAATCGCCGAAGTGGTACGCGACGAAATCAGGCAGGCGTTACCGGCAGCCGATCTTCCCGACCACCAGCGTCCCATGAGTTACGCCGCCTCTGTCCGATGTTCCCCACCCGTTACAACCACACCCCCGTACAACCAGCTTCCGAGAGCCGCTCCTTGGTCGCCGCCTCAAGAGGAGACATCGAGGCGCGCACCCGTGATGCCGATGCAGTCATACCGCCAGCCGTCATTCGCCGCGCCTTGGACCACGCCGCAAAATGACCCTACGAGACGGCCACAATTTCGGAGATCCGACGCGTGGCCCTTTCAAAGTTCTCAGCGACCACCATTCACTGTGCTGGTTGACGAACCTTAAAGATCCGTCTGGACGATTGGCACGTTGGAGCCTAAGGCTGCAAGAGTTTGACATGACGGTCATGTACAAGTCGGGGAAGCGACATACGGATGCTGACTGTCTGTCTCGATCGCCGATAGAGTCGGCTTCACCACTTGAAGAAGAAGATACATCATTTCTTTGTGTTCTGGACACAGCCGCCATCGTTCAGCAACAACGGGATGACCCTGAGTTGCTTGCACTCATCAACTACTTAGAGGGAAGGTCTGTGAAAGAACCTAGAGTTTTCGCAAGAGGACTGTCGTCGTTTTGTTTACGCATCAAAGTCCTTTACAAAAGAAACCTTTCTTCTACCGGGTCCCCCTACCTGCTCGTCATTCCTGCAGCTCTTTGTTCGGAAGTACTTCAAGCCTGTCACAACGAGGTGAGTTCTGGTCACTTATATAGGCTACACGCGAACAATGGGCAGAGTGCAGCAAAGCTACTACTGGCCGAGGCTTACCCCGGCCGTGAAACATCACGTTCGCACTTGTCTTGACTGCCAGAGGCGCAAGTCACCTCCGACAAAACCAGCCGGCCTCCTACAACCTGTCCAGGTTTCTCGAACACCATTTGATCAAATTGGTATGGATATTTTGGGCCCACTTCCTACTTCCACTGCAGGGAATCGCTTTGTTCTCGTCGCAACCGACTATCTGACACGTTACGCTGAAACAAAGGCCATCCAGAAAGGCACAGCAGCCGAGGTGGCGCGCTTTTTCATTGAAAATGTTGTGTTGCGACACGGAGCCCCAAGCGTCGTAATTACCGACAGAGGAACCGCATTCACGGCTGCACTTTTAGAACACGTCTTGCTGCTAAGTGGCACGGCTCATCGGAAGTCGACCGCCTACCATCCACAAACCAACGGACTGACAGAGCGCCTAAACAAAACAATTGAAGACATGCTCTCAATGTACGTGGATGTCGAACATAAAAATTGGGATGACATCCTCCCTTATATCACGTTTGCGTACAATACGGAGAGCAAGAGACGACGCGCATGACTCCGTTCACCTTTGTTCACGGCCGGGATGTACGAACGATGTTGGATGCAATGCTTCCACACGAATTTGACGACACTGAAACGGACGCCCGATGTGTTTACGCAACGCACCGAAGAGGCTCGGCAGCTCGCGCGCGTGCGCATCTGCCAGCAGCAAGACTACGACGCAGGCCGCTATGATGCTCACCGTAGAAACGTAACCTATGAAGTCGGCGACAGAGTGTGGGTTTGGACGCCCATACGAAAACGAGGCCTCTCCGAAAAGCTGTTAAGGCGATACTTCGGCCCATATCGAGTATTGCGGCGACTCAGTGATGTCACCTACGAGGTCGTCCCGGATAGTCCCAACTGTACGAGGCACCGCCCGCACCGTCCTAAACTTGTGTATGGTGTACGCATGAAGCCGTACGTGAGCGAATGACTATGCAAGAGACCCTCACTTCCGCAAGTGACATTTCTGGTATAGCATCGGGACGCTGCTCTTCTAGGGAGGGACAAATGACGCGTGTGCTCTAGGCAGACGACAACGACGATAGGGGCATTAACGGACTCCGTCTAGTGGGTCAGTGGGTTTTGGCTGACGACGAAGAAGACGTGTCTCTGTTCTGTTTTGCTTGAACAGGTTGTCCTGCTGTTCTTGAAAAACGTCTCCCTGTCCTCTGTTGGCGTTGTACCGCGACAATACTATACTATACTATACTATACTATACTATACTATACTATACTATACTATACTACTATACTATACTATACTATACTATGTCTTACGGTGCAATACCAACAAGAACACACTGAAACACTCGTGGCAGAAAAAGTCAAGCTTCTTTCTTTTTTGGCCGTTAATTGACTGAACAGTTTGTGCAAATTTAAGTGAGCGATCATCGACCAGTGACGGCCAGTTGACAGAAGAAACATAGAAGCCAGCAGGCCGAACAGAAAGGTGTAACAAGATTGTCGCTTTATGTGGCAGCAACTGCTTAAGTCACACGAGCTGCTGCTCAATGCAAACTTAGAAAGTGTCTATTAAAAACGGCTCTATATCGCTCGCTGAGCGACCAAGTGCGCGCCTTTATCAATACATTTACTGGCAGGAGATTGACCCCGGAGTAAATCGTGTGAGTGTTGGAGCGCTCGACAGGTGTCTGGCACTGAAGCGATATCAAGAGAGATGTACGCGTGGAGATATTGAAGCTTATTTTTTTTATTCACAAGAAATGCGCGTATCAATTGCGCCAACATTCCCAAAATAGTCCTGTTTGCAAAAGTGGTCGATTATCTGAACAGTTAATGTCAACAGTATGCCCGTAGGCCAGTGTGTGTGTGCACGTACGTGTGTGTGTTTTCTCGGCTTCTTTTTCTTTACTGTTTTCTCCTTAGTTAATATTTGCTTCCTTGTTCATTTACTGGTCAGCGCAGGTGTGTTGGAATGTCATTCTTTAAGTCCCGCAATTCACTACTGCTGTTTTTCTCGAGGGTCATTTGGTTTTTACTTTGACCCCGGCTTATAGTGTACACGTCCTATCTTTATTTTTGACAACTGCCCAGCGACGTGGGAGCGGTCCACGGTGGCTCCTCTCCCGTAATTGGGTCTCGGAGTCGCTCCTCAGGACCTAAAATAAAGCTCACTGTCTGTTTTGACACGTACAAAATATGTGTTCAGAAAATCACCACAATACTGCAATGACAGTTACGATGTGTACGCGTCCCAAAGCAAATCGCAGTTTATGGCTGAAAGACATTGCATCGGAGGGGCTCCGAATTAATTTAGATCCCAGGGGGTGGTTCAAATAAAGCATGTCCGTGCACCAAAAGCACGGTATCACAGCGTTTTTCTTCCACCGAAACACGCCCACAGCAGCCGGGAATCGAGCCCACGACCTCGGGATTAGCAGCAGAACGCCATAAACACTGAGTCATCATGGTGGGTTGTAGTTTACGTAACGCTCTTTGAATAATTTCAGTATAGCTTTGACTGCTACTTAAGGGTTTGATAATACGTGAATTCCAACTAGCTTACATTGCAAGACGTGTTTGTCTGTGAAGCGATGCTTAGCCTCCACTCCATAGAAATTTATACGTTACTTCTGCGCCTGTACGTGTCTCTGATATCCTTACTTAATGTACTCTTGCAAGAGGCTTTCAGGAGGCCACGATGCCAATTCAGTTAATAATTTCCGAACAATTTGAGTTAATAATTTTCGTCGCTTTTCTGATAGTGAAGGGACATGACGTACAGCCTAGCAGTACATACTGCTCGTTTGTAATGAGTCCGTACACTTAGTAAGACGTACAAACATGGACATATCCACGATGGCAAGCCCTGAACAGGGTGTGTCAGGACATTTCACACAAGGGCATGCAGGTGTATATATATATATATATATATATATATATATATATATATATATATATATATAATCTCACGGGAAACGGTATAACTGCAAATATATTTACAATATATATACAGCGAGCTGTAGCACTGCCAAGATGGCGGAAAGACAATCTCTTCAATCATCGTCTTCTTCACCCAAATGGTCAACGTCATCTTTGTCCCATTGCGCGCAGTCTCGTAACATTAACCTCCGGCCGGAAAAGCGCCGACCCGGCGCCTAAGACGCAAGGTATGGCTTGAGGCGAGCCACGTTCACGACCTCTGAGGAAGGAGAAGACGTGGTAGGATCGAGCGGGGCTATTTCGTAAGTGACATCTGTCAATTGTCGCAGGACGCGGTAGGGGCCAGAGTATCTCCAAAGTAGTTTTTCGGAAAGGCCAACGCGCCGAGACGGGGACCAGATAAGCACAAGATCACCCGCACTGAAGCGGGCGCCCCGGTGGTGGGCGTCGTACAACAACTTCTGCCGTGACTGCGACGCAGAGAGGCGAAGACGGGCAATGTGACGTGCTTTTACTGCTGTAGCAATGGCGTCGCGCTCGTATTCAGTAAGCAGTGCGGCAGGGGTCGAAAGAAGTGTGTCAAAAGGGAGCGTTGGTTCTCGCGCGTATAGAAGATAGAAGGGAGAGTAGCCGGCGGTGTCATGGCGTGAGGAGTTATAGGCAAAGGTGACAAAAGGTAGCGCAGTGTCCCAGTCATGGTGATCAGACGAAACATACATAGAGAGCATATCAGTTATAGTGCGATTCAGACGTTCAGTAAGACCGTTAGTTTCGGGGTGGTAAGCAGTCGTAAGTTTGTGTTTGGTGGCACAAGAACGAAGTAAGTCTTCAATGACTTTAGATAAGAAGTAGCGACCCCGGTCGGTGAGAAGCTGACGAGGAGCGCCGTGATGTGAAAATACGTCTTGCATCAAGAAGTCGGCGACGTCTGTAGCGCAACTGGTCGGGAGAGGTCTTGTGATAGCGTAACGGGTCACATAATCCGTAGCAACGGCAATCCATTTATTGCCAGCGGTGGAGAGAGGGAAGGGGCCGAGAAGGTCGAGGCCAACAAGAAAAAATGGCTCGGCGGGTATGTCAATAGGTTGGAGGAGTCCAGCTGGAGGAAGAGACGGCCTTTTCCGGCGTTTGCACGACGCGCAGGCAGCGACATAACGTTGAACAGAACGGTAGAGACCGGGCCAGAAAAATCGCCGCCGTACACGGTCATACGTCCTGGAAACACGAATGTGGCCGGCTGTTGGGACATCATGCAGTTGCTCGAGTATGGTCGCCCGAAGGTGTGCGGGAATGACGAGTAGTAGTTCCTGTCCCTCGGGGTGCATGTTACGGCGATATAATGTGCCATTTACAATGACAAACAGGCGAAGTGACCGGTCCGATGAGCCAGACTGCAGGCCGTTGATGATATCATTTATAGACTTGTCCCGCCGTTGCTCGTCACCAATGTGGCTGAAAGCGGAGAGCGAGAAAAGGCCAGGTGGTGTATCCTCCGTGGTAGCTTCGGGGGTATCAACGGGGTGCCGAGACAAGCAGTCGGCATCCTGGTGTAGTCGGCCAGACTTGCACACCACAGTGAACGTGAATTCCTGGAGACGTAGAGCCCAGCGACCTAGACACCCAGTTGGGTCCTTGAGGCTCGAAAGTCAGGGACAGAGCGTGGTGGTCAGTGGTAACAGTAAAAGGCCGCCCGTATTGACCCTTTTCGCGGCGCTCCCGTGGGCGCTGCCATGTTTGATCACGTGGTGACGCGTCCATTGCTTGCCTCAGCCGCCTCCGTTAACTCCGTGTTTACAATGCAAGCGTGTGACGCGGGCACGACGCAGCAAACCTCTGTTTCGACGCGTATCGTAAACGGTGACTGCGTGGATGACACGAAGCTTTGGCCACAGCTGTAGAGGACATGTAAGTGCTTTCAGAGCTCATTACGCCTTGTCCAAACGGCGTGAGCAGTGTATACAGTGCTTGTACTAAAAGCGGGGCTAGAAATGTATTCCAAGCTGTCCAAACTTTCCGCTTATAAATTAAATCGGGATCAAGTGTGCTCTGCGTTCTTTATTTGGCAAACATTTTGAACCAGTGGCTTGTCATATTTCTGACTCAGATAGTGGCCTCAGTGTGGCCACTATCTGATTGTTTATTTTCAGCGTAATCACTCGCGGATATGCTCTGCTGCGATAAATTTGTTCTTGCTGCGCACAAAGTATGGAATTTAAATGTTCTGTACTTTGTGGTAGCCCGTAGCAAAGAGGTATTATCGCTAGTCCCTTGCTTACACTATGGAACGTCACGAAACATTCAGCTTCCAGCATTCGTGTCTTGTCGGTGTAGTCGCCGTCACCCATGCTCCGGCACATTGATTCAAGTGTGCGCCTATTCACTCACACGTTGGCGATAGGGTGGGCGTAAGTTTTCGTGCGAGTAAGGGTGGATGTGTGTAGAAAACGTGCGGGAAACTTACAATGCCAGTAAGTGGCACTACTTCATTTTGTAACGAGCGGTTCTCACTCCCAAGTGCCGATGTTCCGGAATTGAAGTCCTTTCTTTGGAGGTTAGCTATACAGCGCAGGTGAATGAATTATATTTCTTTATCCTTGAGGAAAGCCATGCATCGCGAAGGGCGCCAACAGAGGCAGTCCTTATGCAGCAGCTGCGACACAGGTTGATTCCATTCATTAATATGTGAATCAATATTTTTGCAGCGAACTACCGCACACGTCTTCCCTTTATCGGCACACATTTTGCAGTATGAATTGGGCACAGTGCATTAGCGCACACCCAGTTGCATTTTCGACCGCTGATCGCACAGTAGGAGGGAGGGTAGACGCAGTAATGGTTTCGTATTCGTGCGCATTCGCTGAGGCAACGTATGGCGCGCCGCCGAAAGCGCCATCTCGTTTCTCTAGAGCAAACTGCTCCGCGAAAAGGGTCAATAAGTAGGGGCGAAATTCGTTAACTGCCCAAACAAGAGCGAGGCACTCGCGCTCGGTAATGGAATAATTGCGCTCGGCAGGGGAAAGAAGCCGGCTGGCGTACGCAATAACTCGATCACAACCACGTTGGAATTGGGCTAAAACAGCACCAATGCCATAGCCACTCGCGTCTGTGCGTACTTCAGTTGGAGCATTGGGATCAAAGTGGGCGAGAATCGGCGGGGTAGTGAGTAGCGTGATAATATGTGAAAAGGCTGTGGCTTGAGCGAAACCCCACTAAAACGGAGCGTCTTTCTTGAGAAGTTCTGTTAGTGGATGGGCTATGTCGGCAAAATTTCTGACAAATCGTCGGAAATACGAGCACAAGCCCACATAGCTCCGAACATCCTTAGCACAAGTTGGTACAGGGAACTCAATGACAGCACGAACCTTGGCGGGGTCGGGACGGACGCCAGTTGAATCGACGAGATGCCCGAGGACGGTAATTTGGCGGCGACCGAAGTGGCATTTCGAAGAATTAAGTTGTAGCCCAGCCGCACGAAACACCGACAGGATGGATGAAAGACGTGTGAGGTGTGTGGCAAATGTCGGGGAGAACAAGATCACGTCGTCCAGGTAGCACAGGCAGATAGACCATTTAAAGCTGTGCAACAGCGTGTCCATCATTCGCTCGAATGTGGCCGGGGCATTGCACAAGCCAAATGGCATAACTTTGAACTGATAGAGGCCGTCAGCTGTAACAAATGCTGTCTTTTCACGGTCCCTGTCGTCGACGGCGATCTGCCAGTAACCAGAGCGCAGGTCGATGGATGAAAAATAGGTCGCACCGTGAAGGCAATCCAGAGCGTCATCAATTCGTGGAAGAGGATATACATCCTTCTTGGTGATCTTATTGAGATGCAGATAACCAACGCAAAATCGCCAACTGTTGTCTTTCTTTTTAACTAAGACAACAGGGGAAGCCCATGGACTCGCGGACGGCTCAATAATGCCTTTTTAAAGCATCTTGTCAACCTCTTGTTGAATAACTTGGCGCTCGGATGGTGACACGCGATAAGGTCGCCGGTGAATCGGAGGCACATCGCCAGTATGTATGCGATGTCTGACGAGAGAGGTTTGCACCTAAGGAACGGCCGTCAAAGTCGAAGATGTCGGAGTATGTGACGAGCAAATGACAGAGGTCGTCGACTTGGGAGGGCAGAAGATCCGAAGCAATCATCTTTGTGATAGCGCTCTGTACCGACGGAGAAGTGGGCGCGTCGGCGGACAAAATTGCTGACGTAGGATCACGTGACAGTGATAAAATCTGGCACTCATCTGATGGTGATAGGGTGGCCAAAACTATGCCTTGGGGAAAAACTTGAGGACAGAGTCCGAAGTTCAAGAGGGGCAGGCAATTCTGGTTTGTCGCAACAGTCATAACAGTGTGGGGAAAGGAAATGTGCGACAAAAGGACACTGATAGACGGAGTAACCACATAGTCACCATCCGGTACACTGGGGCAAGGTACAGCGACAATACAGGTGAGTGCTTGGGGCGGCAAACGAACAAACTCGGCACAAGAGAGCTGGCTCTGGACTACGTCAGGAGCGTCTAGTGAAGCGGGGAAGTCAAGTTCAACGACACCGGCCGAGCAGTCAATTACAGCGGAGTGGTCAGTCAAGAAATCCAGTCCAAGGATTACGTCATGGGGGCAGTGGCGAAGAACATGAAACAACACGGACGTGTGGCGGCCAGCGACGCTCACGCG
The DNA here is from genome assembly GCF_013339745.2 of Dermacentor silvarum. Lineage (NCBI taxonomy): Eukaryota > Metazoa > Arthropoda > Arachnida > Ixodida > Ixodidae > Dermacentor > Dermacentor silvarum. Next base: position 65,516,379 of record NC_051159.1, on the reverse strand, counting down.
TGCGGTGCACATTCCAAGCACGGCTGGAGTTCCACCGTCAGCGAGACGCACAATGGGGGACTCTGCAGGTGTGAGCACTTTGTGTAAGCGTTCACGGAGATCAGAGCTCATGATACAAATATGTGCACCGGTGTCGATAAAGGCAGTAACGGGTAGGCTATCCACTTCTACGGCAAGTTGGCTCTCGTGCGTGGGCAAGGTTAAAAGAGGCTTTGCAGGTCGTGGGTCCAATGCAGCGTCACCTCCGGGGTGCGGCGATGAATAGCGGCGGGGCAGAGGGGACCGGGAACGACGATCGTGCGGAGAAGGTGAACGGCTGGAGCTGCGGGTTGGTACAGGAGCGTCTCGGAGCGGTGAGTTGTATACGAGCGGGAAACTGCAGGGGTCGATTCTCGTCGCGGCGAATGCCAAAAAATGATCGAGAGGAGGAAGGTTGGCGATACCGGCAGTGACGGCAAATATGTCCAACGCCGTGGCAATGAAAACATATGGGCTTATCGTCCTGGGTTCTCCACTGGGCCGGATCACGATAGCGGCGCAACGTTGCTGTATTCCTGTAAGGTGGAAGAACAGAACTGACCCGAGGGTGAGGCAGGGATGCAACAGGCTGGAGTCCTGCGTTAGCCAGCTCTTCCCTCACGACGGCTTGGATTAAAGACACTGTCGGTCGGGAATCTTCGGAAGGGCGTGCGAAATAGGAAGGTGGCGACGCCGCCTCAATTTCACGACGAACGATGCGGACAAGGCTATCGGTGGTCGGTTGCTGATTGGGCGGCTGAACGTCCGCGCAGGATGATGTAGCGGCCGTGTTTGGAAGCCACATGAATTGTTGGGCGATGCGGCGACTCTTCGGTGCTTCAAAACGCCGGCATTCCTTGATAATGCCTTCAATGGTCGAGCAGTCCTTAAAGACCAACAAATTGAAAGCATCATCAGCAATGCCTTTTAGGACGTGACTTTGTCCGCCTCGGTCATGGGGCCTCTTCGATTATTCGTTTCTGGCAGTCCCGGACTGTCCGAAAGACTGCATACGCAACGCTCATTGGCTGAAAGCCCCGTCTCGGGCAGTCCGGGACTGCCAGGAACGGATAATCGAAGAGGCCCATGGTGGCATCAACTCGGCGGCAAAGGGCGATAACGTCAAGGATGTATGTCACAAACGAGCGCGCAATCCAAGCGCGCGCCGCGTGTCAAGCAAGCCAGAGAAAGAACACGCCGGCCCCGCGGCCACTTCAACAGAGGGGGAGAGCGCATACGCCTCAAACAGCGACGCGAACAACGGCGCCGAAACGTCTAGAAGAGCCTCGACGAAGCGACGTTAACCGGAGAGAGAAAGAGAGAGAGAGGACACGCGCACGCCGAGACACCTTCTCACCCGGCGAGCCGAAAGAGATAACTACAGCGTGAGCATGCGCCAACAGCATGAGTCATCACCCCCCCCCCCCCCCTTGACAACACTCCGATGCCGGCGGTCGAAGGTACGAGAAAAGACGAGAAGCTTCCCAAGCTTTGGCCATGCTACGAGATCACGACTCCGATAGGAAGGTTCGAGAACGCCTGTGGGAGCTATGTAACCGCCGTGCGAGAATCAGAGTGTGGAGTTCAACAAGCTCAGTCCGCACCGGTGAAGTGATGTAACGTGAAGACCGAGTGTCTGCGGAAGAAGGGGATTCCCCGGCAAGCTAGTCGACGGGTTCATCGAGCGTCTGCATTTCCGGAAGAAGCTCTTTCTTCGAAATTTGCCCCGAGTTACGCCGAGATCGTCCGACTTCAAGACCAACACTGGTGAATACGATTGGACACTTAGTGTACCTTTTTTATTTTGTACTTCACGTGTTGGACTCTTAGTGCTTGTCGTTAATTATTTTCCTGTGTTTTGTGAATACCCATCTGATTTCTAATGTGTTGTGTCTAGCCTAAGTTTGCAAGTGTGACAATGTACGACACGTACGACTCCGTGGGAGATTGAGCGCGACAGGAGAGATCTTTCGAAGCGGCGCTCTGGCGGCCAATTGGTTTGCCAAATAGGTCACGAAGCTTCTGCTTACATAGATCCCAGCTGCTCACTTCCGTTTCATGAGTGTCAAACCAGACGCGTGCTGTCCGACTCAGGCAGAAACCCACATTAGCGATTGTCACTGTCGGGTCCCACCGATTGTTGGTTGCGACGTGCTCATAATTCCTAATCCAGTCATCAAGTCGACGTTGTCGGTGCCGCAAAAAGATCCTGGGTCGCGGGGTTGGATCAAGATCACTGGCTGGGGTGCCGGTGTTGCGGTTGACGCAATATCCCCGCCTGTTGACATGGTGGAACTTGCCAGGACATGTCCGCTACGGAGTTCCGTCTTGAGTAGTACCCCAGCACTTCCACCAAACTGTCACGGGAAACGGTATAACTGAAAATATATTTACAATATATCTACAGCGAGCTAACACTGCCAAGATGGCGGAAAGACAATCTCTTCAATCGTCGTCTTCTTCAATGGTCAACGTCATCTTTGTCCCATTGCGCGCAGTCTCGGAACAATATATATATATATATATATATATATATATATATATATATATATATATATAAGATCACCTCGGCGAAATTGCGCGACACTCTTCTCGCAACTTTTATATATATATAGCAGCGAGAAGAGTGTGGCGCCATTTCGCCGACTGCATTTTTTCCCATTCCAGATATTCTTTCTCCGCGGGGTGCCTCCACTCTCGTACAGCTATTCCACACAGGAACCGTTAGCTCAGGTGTTAGTGACCACTGTCAAATTTTTATGCCGTATTATTTCAAAATTACAACACAAAGTGTTCACAACAGCCACACGTCATACAGTATATATCGCACGAACAGTATATATACAGTGTATATCGCACGAAAGCCTGCAGGATTTCAGGCGTGATGTTAGTGAACATGACTCATCTCTTCTTTTCAATACAACAGACGCAAACGTGGCGTACAACAAATTCATTGTAGCCTTTGTACTGTGATTGACATGATGTGCTTTTCCTGAACTCACGCGCACCAGCAGATCTGGCAGTGTTTAAAAAAAAACTAGGTATACGTTAAATGGTGAAATTAAGCGAGATAAGACAGCATACTATGAGACGATATTTGCTGATAGTACAAATAAATCTGCTGACTTAGTATGGAAGCTCATCAAAGACGTAGTCGGTCGCGCAAAACAAAGCGTCACGCCAGAAATAATTGCCGTTAAAGATGTTGAACTGACCGGCAAGGCGCTCGCGGATCACTCCAACAGCCACGTTGTAAACGTATGTAACAAGTACGACAACCCATAGTCGACAGTCCAGTAACAGTTATATCAACGAATCTTTACCCAAATAGCATCTTCCTTGTGCCAACCAATGAACAAGAAATTTGCACTGCATTTATGAACATAAAAAAGATCAATGCACTAGACATTGATAATATTCAGATTACGCCAGTGAAACCCGTCCTAGAGATTGTACGTGCCGCACTTGCCCATATATTCAATCTAATAATCGAGCCAGGAGTATTCCCTGACGATATGAAAAAAAATATAGGGTAACAGTAATACTTAAGTAATGTGACCCAAATAATGTCTAAAACTACAGTCAGATATTAATGATTCCAATGTTTCTTTCAAAAGGTTTGAAAAAAAATAATTTTCTCTCGTATGTCAACTTCTTTTTATTGACGTAATAACCGATTCACAATTTGGTTTCGGTTTCTTGATAATTCTTGATTACTTCAAGTCTACACCTGTCCGTGAACATCAGCCGACAGCGCGCGTGATGGCGCGCATATGTGCTTTCAGCGCATCAAGATGTCCAGCACTCTCCCTTTCATATATCACTGTACAATATACCCCGCTCCAAGTGTGGGGATATTAAATGAACTGCGCACGCGGGCACAAATAAGCAGTGCTCATAAAAGCGAGCCAGCAGTTAAAACAGTGGCCATCGAGGTTCGATTTTTTTTTTTTTAATTTCACGCTCGAGTGTTCAGGCACGGTGTTTGCAAATAAAAAAAAGAAATTAAGGATAAGATCGAAGAACAGCGAGAAAGAGCACTGACAGAAGTATTGGACTGCAGAAGGGGTCTTACCTTCCTATATGGCGACGTAGGCACAAAATTGCCCCGCGACGAATGGAGCGGATCCATGTGTCCCGGGAATTCCCATATTTCAGAACTGAAGCGTTCAGCACCTTCTTCTCGGATTGGCGATTTCCAGAAACGCACGATAACATCGATAATAGAGTGTTTTAGCTGAGCGCTTGCTGTCCGTCCGCTCCGCTCAGACCGGCATGTGCTTGCAAATGCCACACAACCGCTTAGCGGGAAGGCTATTGCGCTTGCGCACAACGCCCATGCATACCGGCAGCGGAACGAAGACCGCATCCCTCGCTCCGCTACAAAGCCGACTGAGCGGAGCGTGACAGCGTGTCTACTTGGCCTCTTTGTCGTTTTGCAGCCGAGTTTGACAGCGCGTCGCTCGCGTCTCGGCAAGACGCGCGTATCAAATGCGAAATCTACGCAGTTACCTGCAGTATCTCAGAGCGTGAAATCTGAGCGGAGCGGAGCGTAAGCGGCGCTCTGCTAAAACTGTCTAATATAAATTCGAAGAGCTACGATGGAAAACGACTTTAAAATCGAATCCAAAGCAAGGGAAAGGAGGTCGAACCACTGTCGGCTTCCTACCGCGAACTGCCCTACGGGCAGGAAGTGACGCCAAAATTATCTAAAATGTGTCCGACTTGGCTCGCTGACTAAAGGACGACGCAAATATACGCGGTGAACCGGTGGCGGCAAGGAGGCGCCACTAGCTGTTTCAGCGCGATACTGAAAATTGCCGATGTCATATATACGCTTGGGGATTCGCCGAAGACAACACGACATAATAAACGGACTTGCTCCTCTATTAAGAGTTGCTCCAGCACGATTCATCCAGCCAGGCTCATGCAGTCCATGGCATTCCATATTATAGCATTGGTTTCATTGGTTCCATGGCCACGTTAATTCGAGCGATCGCATACGCCCTCGCGTAATTAATATAGCGCGGTGGCCCCCAGTCATGTCAGAAACTGGATACCTGCGTGCCTCAAGATCAGGGCTAAATGTTGCGTTGCGAAATACCCACCATAAGTGCTAATCAACGCTGCATGCTTCGTTCGCTCGCTGGTACCTGTGCTTTGGCGCTTCTGTTAATGACGCGCGATGTTTCAGTGGTTTCAGCGCTGGTTGCCCATACAAGGTATATATGATCACTTATATATACAGTTCCGCATTAAATGCAACGGTGCGTCAACCAAGAAGGTTTAGAAAAAAATATTACTTGAAACGTCGTGGGCTTATTCAGCCAAGAATGTCATGTGCATGTATGCACACAGTCACGTACGTAGCTGAGAATGTACATCTAGAATGTGCAGCTGTAACAATCTACAATGTGTGTCTTATGTATGTTTCGAATAATTGTCATCATTTTTTCTGCGCCTATGATACTCAAATTTTATCGCGATTTGTGCTTTCAGGCTAATAAAAACAACGCTTCCGTCGCCTGAAACTGTTTTCTCGAGGCATATACCGTTCTAAATAAATTAAATTCTGAGGTTTTACCGCGATTTGATTATGAGGCACGCCTTAGTGGGATACTCCGGATTAATTTTGACCACCTGGAGAGCTGGTAAAAATACGGCACATATTGCAATTTACGAATTGCAGCCGGTCAGTTTGCAAGATGTATCAACTTAAAATGATTCCCCAGGATGACACCAGTTTCGAGATCATCATCGTCGTCATCATCAGCCTATTTTATTACGAAAGCAATTTTATGGACACTCCAAGCGTATTTCTGCCATCGGCGTCGCCATTGTCGCCGTCGCCGTGAGGCTCCATATAAAGTCCAACGGTGATAAAGTCGTCGCCGCCCGACGTACGCTGTGTGTGCGAGTGAAAGCGTACGAGGGTGAGCCGGCAATCGCGGCTCAATGTAGCGCATGCGATGGAGGAAGGCCGGAAGCGCGCGTTCGTCTTTCGCGCGAGAGGCACGGGCAGGCCCGCCGTATCTTGAAAGCGATCTGCGATGTGGGCGAAGAGCGCGCCTGCGCGGACCTCATCTTCAAAGCGATCTGCGATGGGGACAAAGTGCATGCGCTGAGTGCCGGTAGCTTCGTATATGTGATGTGCTTTCGACGTCTAGTTCGCGTTGAAGCAAAACGAGATACAGCGCGAAGGTCAATTTGCCCGCTGCTGCTGGCGCGCTTTCTCACTCCGGCGTTTTCAGAGGGAGTTTCCGCGGTCATCGAGCGACATGTGTTCATGTTTACCTGAGCGACGAAAGCACAGCACATACAAAGGTCAGAGACGTGTGGAGATCGCTTTCAAGATACGGTGCGCGCGACAACACCGACAGCCCGCACCAGCGCAATGTACAAGAACGCATTTGTTGGCAAAGTAAAAGCCGCCCCCCACCCCTCCCTCCGGCGCTGTCTTCCCGCTTTGCTCCTTTCGCGTGGGAGATTGCGTCACCAGTGCCCCTCGCGCCCGGTTGCAAGATACGCATTTGGTACCGCAGCACAGCATCGGCCCCCTCCCTTCCTCCCATACCCCCACGGCCTTTCGCGCGACGGAAGTCGCGTTTGCTCTCTGCCGTGCGTTCGCTCTCCGTGAAAGCGCGCGGGGGACTCGCACATACGGCGCACGACGACGACTTTATCGCCCTTGCACTTTATATGGAACCTCACGGCGACGGCGACGGCAGAAATCCACTGCAGTTGTCGAATCAAATAGAAATCGCAATAAAACGGAAACGTTTATATGGATTCTATACAATATTTAGACAGATTGCAGACATTACATATTTTTGCAAGTAATGTCCATAGAGTGTTCGTGAACAACCCATTGAACAGTCTACACACCACAGATTAACAAAAAGCAATAAATTTGTTAACTACTTTTCCCTGCAGACAGTACATACGCATTGCTTAGCCAGTACGAGAAGTTCGTAAAGAAGGTTAAGCAGTATACCCGCCGCGGTGGCTTAGCGGCTATATGGTGTTGCTCTACTAAGCACGAGGTCGCGGGATGAAATCCCGGCCCCGGCGGCGGCATTTCGATGAGGGTTAATTGCAAAAACATCTGTGTCCCGTGCAATGGGGGTACGTTAAAGATTCCCTGGTGCTCAAAATTAATCCGGAGTCCCCCAATACGGCGTGCCTCATAATCAAATCGGGGTTTCAATCAAACCCCGGTATTCAATTCAAGGTTAAGCAACATACAGGAAACCTATGGAAATTGACTCTATAGCTACGTTCCACGTGATGTGGACTGGTCGTATATGAGAAAATTTCCCGATTTTGCTTCATCATTTCTATATTGTTGCGGGTAGATGTTCAGACGAGTTTATTTACACTATCTACACGGTAGGCAAAGCAAATGACCACAGCAAGAAAAATGGCGAACCGAGAGACATACAGCTTCCCATCTTTCTACATCTAAAATAAAAAAAAAATTAAGAAAAAAGAGACACCTCGTCCTCTCTCGTGTCAATTACACTTCAACATCTTCTTATATATAGTGATAACAATATTATGCTCCGAGTAATCAAAAAAAAAAAAAAAGAAGAAGAGATACAGTGTTTCATGGAATTTGCGCCGGCATGTGTGAAGTTTGGCAGAAGCAGGCGTTGGTTTCGTAACGTATATGGGTTGCCTATTACGAAACACTCTGAAAGGACGCCGCTGCTTCCGCCAGCAACGGGCGAGCTCTTGGCATACCTGTTATCACCAGCCCCGTGTGAATGAAAGCTGGCGCAGTTCCTCACCGAAGATGTCAGCTGGCACTGCTCATATAAAGCAACGCTCTTTCGCTCGAACCGCTTCAGGTTTCAGCACTGCGCATTTCCAGTGCTCACCATTCTCCGAATGAGGGTGAGTGCTAACTTCCGCCACACTGCATGTGTATGTGACACACACCGTATGTGTGTGTATGTGTATGGTTCAGACCTTCGGCAGCCATTTCGTAGGCGAGAACCATGAGTTTTCATTTCTTCCACAGAAAGCTGGAGTAGTTCTGAACCAGGCAATTGTAGTGAGTACTCTACAACACAACTTGGGTGTCATTCGGAGAGATCTAGGACCTGAGTGACGAGTTTGTCGAGATTCTCAAAACAAAAGAGACTTCTTAACATGAAACGCTACTCATCTTGAAACTGCAGCGCGCACACAAGAAACGAGGACACAAAGCAAAGGTAACACACAGGCGCTACCTTTGCTTGTACCAGGGTCCTTCAATACTTATTGAAGGACCCTGCTTGTACCTTTGTGTGTTGCCTTTGCTTCGTGTCCTCGCTTCTTGTGCGTGCGCTGCAGTTTCAAGATGAATAGCTACCAACTCGCCCAACTTTCAGTACTTCTACAGATGAAGCGTCATATTCTTCTTTTTTTCTTGCATTATTTGGAGCATAATATTGTAATGAGCCAGTGCGATATATAAGAAGCTGCTGAAGTGTAATTAGCACGAAAGAGTACGAGGAGTTTTTATTTTTTATTTTAGGTGCAGGAAGATGGGAAGGTATCTGTCTGGCGGTCCGCCATCTTTGTTGTTGTGGCCTCGCTTTGGTGTCTCCGTGTAAATAGTGCAAATAAATTCCTTAGTCTGAAGAACGACCCGTAACAATAACAAATTGATCCAGCTAAATTGAACAATTCTGTCAAATCCACGTGAAATAGAAAGTTAGCTAGTTAGAATAGAACGCTAAAGAGTAAAACCGGTTTGCGCGAGCCCCACCGTGAGTGGCAGCATTGTGCACATGACGAAGTATCGCGCGGCCGGTAAGGAAGTCGAGGAGAGCATTCAGCAGTTGGTGAGCTGTGAACTCGTACGAACAGTATGCGGGTTAAAGGTACAGTAAACTAGGAAAGCTTAATTGAAATTAAAGTAAAAAGATATCTTGAAGTCATCGTCATCATTATCAGCCTATTTATGTCCGATACAGGACGAAGGTTTACCCCAGCAATTTTTACTTACCACTGTATCAATGCACCAGCTCACACCGTCCTACGCGAGCAAATTGAATGTCATTACCTCACGTAATTCTCTGTCGTCCTCGACTGCATTTCCCTTCCCTTGGCGCACATTCTGTAACTCTAATAAACCACCGGCTATCTGCCTACGCACTACGTATATATGACTAGTTGAACTCCTGTTCTTCCTCGTGACGTCACGCATATTCGACATCTCGATATGAATCGTTTCGATAGCTATTCGCAAATGTTGAAAGTTGGATGAATTGGCGCGCGCGCGCCTGCGTGCGTGCGTGGTGCGTGTGTGAGGAGGGGGGGGGGGGATGTAGGAGGGACAAATTAATATAGCAGTGGCTGTGCGTTGCGCCCTGGCGTCTTTGTGGTGATAAAGGATTGATAAAGTAACAAGGACAACTACAGCATCCGAAATTCCCGCGTCCACTGTTGCAAGAGCGCCTGGAATAACTGACCCCCCAAAATCGTGCGGCTTTACATGTTGCACAGACCGTACAGACAACACCTGTGATCTCAAGCACAAGTGTTTTGACAGCTCACAGCTTCTGCTACATTTATTTCTAACTATCTTAGTCATAATAATTTATGTATCAAGAGCTCACATTGTGTAAGAGAGCCGGAAGTCTCTTGATGTGTTTGAACCGTTCGAACTCCCGGGGTAAGAAGCGTTAGAACCAAATGTTCCGCCTGTTTTTACCTTGGTAACCTCAATACACTAAATATATTTAAGGCGTGATTCAGAAGTTATGAGTTGAACGTATCTATAAGAAAAGGTAACTGTTTTTCTTACGTTTTGGTTTCGTTTTGTATTTCATGAACTTGGCTATGACCTGGCCATTGGCTTTCTTCCTCTTTCGTCGACGCTGAAGATGGCGCCCTCCATCATGTTGTACTGTGTGCGGCCGTGCATTCTCAAAATTTTTAAACCATGGCCACCGTAACCTGGCAGCTTCAATGTCAAGTGAGCATTTTATTACAACATCTGTAAGCTTCTTGCTTCTGTATGACGATGTTACGGCCAGCGCTTCATTGACATGTTTCGCTGCGCCGGTATCTCTCTCAGCGCTTCTAAACATCTGTGACTCTTCGCCTTCCATAATGTAACTGAATAATATGTGCTGTTGCGAGGTTAGACCGTTGAGGTGTGCGTTGTTCGAGTCAAACTGGTATTAGCATCAACTGGGGTGTTCTCCTTAACTGAAGCTTCCATCATAGCTAGAATCATCATAGCTAGAGTCTAGCATCTTTAGGAACTTGCACCTTTTCCTTGTTTTCATGCTTGCCAAAGCTCTCCCGCTATTGGTGACAAGGCTTTTCGGGACGATAATTCGTCCGTCATGCTTTGATTATGTTCGAATTTGGTTATGTGTCTTGGGCACTATAACTGAATAACGTAATTAACGTGGTAGAGCACGCTCGAATATTGTGCATTCCTCCCATGTAGAACGGTGAATTGCGTCGGGTGTAGTCTTTCTTAGCGTTTGTACATGTAGTTTTACGTATCGAAGCTACACCTTGGCTATTATTCTCATAAAAGACGCAGTGGTGAGGGAGATTTGCATTAATTAAGTTTAATGTGAGCCTCTGTTACACATCGGAATGAGGCGGCTCGGGATCGAAGCCGCGACGTCGTTCTCAGTAGTAGAACGCTGTAGCCAATGTAGCCTTTTCGTATTTCTCACATACATGGTGCAAACATAAAGCATCCACTCCAATGAAATGAAAGATGTCTAGCCAAATTGCAGAAAGCTGGACAGCGAGCCTAGATTTGTTGGTTTAGTAAATCCGTTGCAGTGTTTACTGGCCGAAAGCACGACGTTTCGCGAATGCTCTTCACTGACAATTTCATGAGCCTCTGTTTTGCAAAATTTCGTAAACTTTAGAAGGGAGCAGCCAGCCATGATGTGGCAGGGTGTCGCATTTATTGTGAGGTGTGCTCTTGTGTGATTTGATCTGCATGAGTCATACACCTCTAGCCACGAGTTCCATCAAAAAGTAATTTGCTGTTGATGCAGGTTCTGTGAGCCCAGATGCTGAATCGGTCGCTACGACACTGCCACCTGGTGTTGTCAACATTGCTTTTAGGCGTCTAACATAAAAGTATATTAAACCAGTGGTAAAATGTCTGTAATGGATTTTTTGGAGACCTCTCTATATTAATTATAAAGTTAAAAAGCTTGCATGCCTGCAACAGCAACACCATGCTTTTAAGGTGAGCTGTAAATGGTGCTTGTAACCATCCACCGTGGTAGCTCAGTGGTTATGGTGTTGTGCTGCTGTGCATTAGGTCGCGGGTTTGATCCCGGCTTTGGCGACCGCATTCCAATGGGGGTCTAATGCAAGAACATTTGTGTATCATGCATTGAGTGCGTTAAAGAAATCCGGTGGTCAAAATTAATCCGGAGCCGTCCACACAATGGCGTCCCTCATGACTCAGTGTGCTCCCAGTTTGGGGACATTAAACCCCCACAATTTAATTTGCTGCAGGTAACCATGCACTCTCTCATTTCAGGACGGGCAGTATCACAAGTACCAGTAGGTTTTATCGGTCTGGGCAACATGGGGAAGAACATGGCACGTAACCTTCTTTCTAAGGGGCACCGGCTAGTTGTGTATGACGTCTACCCAGAAGCCATGGAAGCAATGGCAAGTCAAGGTGCCATTACTGCTCAGAGTCCAGCCGAACTGGGTGAACAGTGTGACCGCATCATCACTATGCTTCCGTCGAGCCCTCATGTGAAAGAAGTGTATGCCGGCAAGAAGGGGATTCTGTCGTGAGTGTACCATTTTGTCTGAATTTTTCAAAATTACCTTCTATAAATGTTGCAGTGGCTTAGCAATATCAGACTTTCTGATAAACATAGCTTCTGTATTGACTATTAAATCACCTTTTTTAAATGCCCTTGCAATGTTTGTATAATGCCAAGAAATAGCTCAATCACAGAGAGAATTGAGACTGAAGGGACTGCACAACTCTTTGGCAGTTCGCATTCCTTTGTAGAGCTCCATCGCTTAGACAGAATCCTGCACTGCACTGGCTCTCACGGATGTCATGCCCTGGTTGGTGCTGCCGCTTGCTTTGAGTCGCAGGGTCGCACATAGAGGGCGCCGCTCTCATATGTAGCAAGAATAGAGCAGTTTGGAGAAGCAGCACAGCTGAGTTATATGAGAAAACTAAATAAAATTGCCCTAACCAAGTAGCATTTGCTGTCATATTGAAATGCAATGTAATAAATTCCTTTATGAGTGGTTGACAACAATTTAAAATTATAAACAAGACCTGTTATGTCAGTGAACGTGGTAGCATCTTTTTCTGTGGTGGCCCTAGTTCCCTGCATTGTTTGCATCATGTTCTCACTTACAAGAGCTCTGTTCTTGCTTAAAGTAATGGTTTGGACTGCTCAAAGCAGCTGTCCTGTCACCTTAGCTTGACTTAATAGTTGCCTTACTGTCTTTTTAAGCTCTCTGCCTTGGCTAAGATATGAAGAGCTCTTGTAGGAGTGCTATGATGTAGACTGCCAATTTTGCACTCCACAGTGGTCCTCTGCCAAGAATATTAGTGTGCTATGGCGGTCAGTGTGAAATATGGATTTGCAAAACACGAGAAGACCTAGAAACAGTAACCTTAGCTCTGTCTTAAGAGTTGAACCTTTGTCAAGTCATATCCTATGTGAACGTCAAGTAAAACAAGCTTAATCTGTGCTGCAGGACTCCATTTAATGTCTTGCTAAAGAATGAAGGCTTACTGTGTCATTGTGGAGAAATGAAACCCAAGAGAAAAAGTATAACACCTCTTACGCGTATGAACTGAAGAGTGCTATTTTGAACTCTGTAGTCAAGAGTTCGACGGCCTATCGCCTGGTCAGGTGAAACTATTATTAAGAAAGAAGTAGGTCATTGACCATTTTCAAAACAAATAGATGTTTCAAAAGATCTCAAAATGCCATTTTGTTTTGACTATGGTCAGTGTCCTGCTTCTTTTCTAACAACATGTCGCATCGATTGCCAAAAAATGGTGCTGGCTGTAAATCAGGCATACAAGCCAGATCATGCCTATGATACAGAGTGGCAAAACAGTAACAAAAGAATGCATTTTAGTTACTCCTAACTAGTCTGTGTTTAATTTGCCAGTGATAGTAAATATTCCTGAACCTGCCGTGGTTGCTCAGTGGTTATGGTGTTGGGCTGCTGAGCACAAAATCGCGGGATCGAATCCCGGTCATGGCGGCACATTTCGATGGAGGCGAAATGCAGAAAACACCCTTGTACTTAGATTTAGGTGCACGTTTAAAAACCCCAGGTGGTCCAAATTAATCCGGAGTCCGCATGCCTCATAATCAGATAGTGGTTTTCGCACATCATCATCATCAGCCTATTCATGTCCACTGCAGGACGAAGGCCTCTCCCTGTGATCTCCACTTACCCCTGTCTTGCGCTAGATGATTCCAACTTGCGCCTGCAAATTTCCTAACTTTTCAGTATTTTTGGCAAATACAACCCCATATATATAAAAACAATCAATCAATAAATATTCCTGCAATAGTATACTGTCTGCTTATTAGGTACCACTGAATGACTTTATTGACGCTGACTTACGCCAGCACTTTTCTCATATGTTAGGGCTTCTTATCAGTTCATCTTTTATCTTTTGTGCATTGTTTTCAGGACAGTGAAAACTGGGTCTCTTCTAATAGATAGCAGCACCATCGATCCATCTGTCTCCCAAGAGATGGCAAAATTGGCTGAAGCAAAAGGAGCTTTGTTTATCGATGCTCCTGTCTCTGGAGGTGAGCGTACTAATAATCTCGGCAGTTGAACTTTGTTCTGGTCTAAATAAAAGAAAAGCACAAATGCGAAATATGTTAGAATGCCATTGATATGTTTGTGAAGACTACGGAAAAACAGTATAATCCAGGAAAGCACTTGCAGCAGCTTTACCGATAAGGCAAACAATTATTCTTATACAAACTTAATTTGAAGTTTAATGGGAAGCCAACAAACTAACAAGAACCTACTCAGTAAAGCTCATTATCCATATGGTGAACGTTACATGCTTTTTTTTTTTTTGTGGTCATAGCCACGAATCACAGTAAATCGAGCTTGTAATTTCCACCTAGTGCTTAGGTCGAATCTTTGATAATAACAGCTTCTTTTAGAAAAACACTTGCAGCATTTGTGAAGTTTCTGCGCAACCTTGTATGTCGAAGTAAACACACAAGGTATTGGAAATTCATGAGACTGCATATGTGGGTGTGGGGCCTGCTCCTTGTGTCTTCGTCCACTACCTCTTGACTTTCAACTTTGTGAGCTGTGTTGATTGGTGACAGTCTAAATATGGCGATGGTGATCCTCTTGCACCGAATAGCCCCTTCACCAGCTAACAGTGTTGCATCAGTGGTACGCTATAGTAGTCATTATACCTAACAATGAGAAAAACAGATGTAACAAATGGAGAGATAGTACACATGACTGCGGAAAGTAAATTGGTCCGCTGTTTTAATGCATAAGAGCCGGGAAAATGTAATGAACAGTAATGTGTCAAAGAGCTTTTATTGTATTGAATTGGGCTTGCTTTTTATTATTCTGTGCTAGTGTTTATTCAACGGTGAAATACAGTCGACTCCCGTTAATACAAAGTTCACAGGAACCTCAAAAAACTTCGAATTAAACAAACTTCCAATGAAAACAAAAAACGGCGCCTTTATTAATTTCAAAGCCGAAAGTCTTTTAGGAAAAATAGTCTCTCATCTTCATCTGCTTCTGCTTGCCGAATCTAGCTGCGGCAAGCATGTTTTGCAAGCCGTAGACATGTCAAAGTACTTCTTCGACATAGTTTTCTCTAACTAAAAATCGCTGCGCGAGAGCGAGACCTGCAGTTACATCGGCAGCTCTCGGTTGTGGCTTGTTTTCGATGTCGTCGTCGGCGTCGCTTTCACGAATGCATTCATGGGGCCGAACGATCTGCGCAATTTCGCTGTCCGTCCGTGGACCGCATGTTTCCACAGTGCTGTCCACAGCGACATACTCTTCAAAACGAATGTCACCGACAGTGGCGCCAAAGCTACTGTCGTCGAGCTCGCTTATTTGCACTTCCCCTGGCAGACAAAAAGCATCCCCTGAAGTTTCCACGAAACCACATGCCTGGAAGCAGTTGGCGATAATCTCATCTTTCATGCAGCACCAAGCTCGCGCTTGCATATGGATGGCACTAAGTAAACTTACTTCGTATTTCGAGGAGTTGTCCATGCACAAAATCATGCGCTCGACGAGATGCTGCCTGTACAGGACCTTTACATTTTTTATTATGCCTTGGTCCATTGGCTGCAGCACTGACTCCGTGTTTTAGCACACGCAAGCTGTGCCACACTGTCTGTGCGGGCATGCAGCCGCAAGCATACATGTGGTCTGAGCTTAATGTCATCACTCTGTGGAATTACTTCATGGTCATTTCGCATATATTACAGTGAAGCTTTCATTGTGGACTTAGATGGGTGCTGATGTTATGGTGGTGGTTGGACTGTCGAAAGTAGTGTGAGTGGTGAGAAGGGGAATAGGGTGGTGCCTGGAGAAGGAAGGCATGCTGATTGGCATTAACTCTCTGTTCTGCTTAGATGGGTAGTTTTGTGTGGGATGGTAAAAGAATTCAGAGAGCACTACAACCTAACATAGATGCTATGCTCATCTGTCTGCTGTTTGTGTGTGTTATGAACAGTGATTTCCTTTGCGAAGATGCACCTACTAGCCTAAGAAGGTGTATGTGGTGGGATGGCTCCGGGATTTGAACCATATGTTGGAGTTTATTAATGAAAAACATTATTTGGCCCATCCCAGGCACTTTGCAGTAGGTAGATAGGTTCCCGTATGACCTGAATAAAATGACAATTCAGGTGTTCAATGGTAGGATGAAACCTTTGACTCCCAGCATGGCAGCTTGATGCTGTTAGGCCACAATCGCACAGTTTCTTTCATGCCAATGCCAACTAAGCTCCGACGCAACTATCGCCTGCATCACGTCGCACATCACAAGCGAGGGCACATGTGCGCGCCCCAGTTTCTTTTTGGGCACCGACTTGCCACCATCTTCCTTGTACGTAACAAACAGGAGCGTTCCGGTTTTTACCATTCTTACCTCATGGCAGCTAATGTGTTGAGATGCTGTGTTATACTGCATCGCATTCGCGATCAGCCCACATCCCCTAGTTCTTTCCTTGCCGCAGATAACACTATGAAGATGCTGTGCAACATTGTACCACCTCCGGAGTTAGCCCAGGTCACAACGGAACAGGGTGTAACATTTCTTTGGCAAAGTAAGAACAAAGCTGACATCATGCCATTGCCATCATACTATTGTCGTCACTGTTGCCGTGCTTTTGTCATTACCTGCAGGCTTATGTCAAGCACACAATTGCTTGTTTTACACATCCACGTTAGTCCACCGAAGAAATCACTGGATAGCCAGGTACCTGCAAGATGCTTTGCATAACAATGATTCCAACAACGGGGGGTCGGCATTATTTTTTTCATTTCATTACAGGGGTAGCTGCAGCGGAGGCGGGAACACTAACATTCATGGTCGGAGGCAACGAGTCCGAAGTAAGTGCCGTTCAAGAGATCCTGCTCTGCATGGGCAAGAATGTCATCTACTGTGGTGGAATTGGCTGTGGCGAGGCTGCAAAAATCTGCAACAACATGATGCTGGCCATATCAATGATCGGAACAGCTGAAACGATGCTCCTCGGAAAGAAGTGAGAGCACTCTCCTCCTGTTCCTGTGAGGTGTTTGTTTCACTTTTGCAGTAGTACTATTTGGTGGCAACCTAATTCAGAACCACCGTGCTTGCCGAGTGGATTTTGCTTTGTGCTGCTACGCACGTGTTCACAGGATCAAATCTCGGCCTCGGCGGGCGCATTTCGATGGTGGTGAAATGCAAAGGCGCCTGTGTATCATGTATTGGGTGCACATTAAAGAACCCCAGGTGACCGAAATTAATCTGGAGTCCCATACTACGGCTTGCCTCATAATCAGATCGTGGTTCTGGCAAGTAAAACCCGAGAATTTAATTTTTAATCTAATTCAGTACAATTTCCACCCACAAAATTACACTGTAGCACATGAACTCGGTGAGGATGTCAGCAGTTTGTCGTCTGCTGCAGTGTGCATGGTAATGGCTGTATTGTGTCTCTTTAATTTCACGCAATGACATGTGTTCAACCTGTGTAGTAGGCCTTGTTGCTATTCTGTGTATTCAAGAAATCAGTGTCAATCTCAAGCTAAAGCTTCATCTTAGGCTTTTTCTTCACCCCTTAACTGCTGTGACAAATTCCGAGAAAGGTTTAGAAATGCGAAAAAAGTTGGCAGAAGTCATAGTGTATTATATTCTTGTAAAAATTATAAGACACTGAACACATATACAAGTGCAAAATTTCATGAGTTAACTCATCATCGGCACCAGAGGACGGCTCGTTGTGATGGCAAGTTGTCTTGTCATTGGGAGTTAGGGGGTTAATCTTGCACTTATGACCTGCACTGCAACATTAACACAGACATTTCTTGCAAATACCTCTACTGCACAATTTCACCAACAGCTCATCCGCTAAATACAGACAAGGAGTGAAGAATAACATGTTGTAAGCATTCTTATTGCAACGACTGTGTGGCACCGATGCGGATTGCAAGTGCAGGGCTTCACACTAGTTGTCGAGAAGGCCGAAAGGTGGTGCCAAGGGTCATGAAGGACCTGGAGAGAGCTGCAAGTGATGATAAGGC
Organism: Dermacentor silvarum; assembly: GCF_013339745.2. Taxonomy (NCBI): domain Eukaryota; kingdom Metazoa; phylum Arthropoda; class Arachnida; order Ixodida; family Ixodidae; genus Dermacentor; species Dermacentor silvarum. Next base: position 65,498,589 of record NC_051159.1, on the reverse strand, counting down.
TGTGGGAACAATGGATAAAGGAGTATTGACAAGACATGCTATGTACACGCTTCCTTCGTGACACAGTTTTTCACCAAATGGCAACAACATTCTCATTCCAGGCTCGGGCTGGACCCCAAAGTGCTCAATGAGATTCTTAATGTAAGCTCTGGGAAAACATGGCCTAGTGAAGTCTACAGCCCTGTCCCAGGTTTGATGCCCAAGGCTCCTGCTAGCAATAATTATGAGGGTGGATTTGGAGCTGCACTGATGACAAAGGCAAGTGTCTTTATGAAATGCTCAACATGTGCTCATGTTCTGAAAGCCTGTTTTTGAGGTGACATAATTATGCAATTTTTAAAAGTTTAAAGTTTTTATAATGTTTCTGGGGAAACATTGAAGCTAAGGATGTCATTGCAGTTTTTATTTATTTTAGTTGCATCACACATTTAGTGCAATATGCTGGAAAGTACCATTGTTCATAAAACAAAGACAGATTACAACGAACACAGTGAATGATGCCCTGGCTTGAAATAAACATAATTATGTATTTTATTTATTTAACAATGCTGCGGACAGCTGTGCTGTCCAAGCAGGTTATTTAAGGTGCAACAACAAAGCATCTTCAATTGCAGATACGTTAAGACGTTCAAAACAACATCGGGTAGGCAGTTTTGTTGCTTAGATGTACATGCAGTAGAACACCATTGATACGTTTTTTCAAGGGACATGCGAAAAAAAAAAAAAACGCAACAGCCGGGAAAACGTAACGGTGAGGAAGGCCACCAATTGCCACAGCTATGTCAGAAGCAGCTCTGAATGGCTGCCAATACAGTTATTAGACACCTCGGGGCTCGTACTGCGACTAGGGCTGGTGCTTGCACATGTATAATTAAGGTACAGTAAAACCTCGATAATTCGAACTCGGTTAATTCAAAATTTCGGTTAATTCGAAGAATTTGAGCGGTCCCGTCATTCTCAATGCAAATTCTACCGGATAATTTGAATGGCCCGCACGGCTCTATTCGGATAATTCGAAGTTTCCGGCTAGTAGCAACGTGCGGCGGTTAGGTTAGGGCGCTCCGCACAGTCGCCAACCGATTTTCCGAGCTCGTGGGGACTGAAAAATAGTCCGGAAAACTCGTTCGGCCGAAAAAAAAAAAGTGATTAATTCGGCTTTAAAAAAATCTCTAATAATGCCCTGCCTCATACTACGCTTGGAGGGGATCGACTTGCTTGGATTTGCGCAGCAATGACGTCGTCTCCGTGTACAGTCGACACGAACGTCACCGCGTTGGCGATCTCCGCCAACGGAGTTCGCCATGGAGATCCAAGAAACGAGCTTCGCACCGCTTAGCTCTCGCCAAGGTACAGGAGGTAGCGCCGATCACTGAGACATGGGTCTCCGAGACACCTGCTCAGTCTACACGCCACGTTCAAAATAGCAACCGAAACTTGAGAGAAAAAAAACTCACTGAATTAACACGCGTAGGTGCCAGCGCGCACGAGCGAGTGCGACCGCCGCAGAGCGAGCGAAGGTTCGTGCGGTCTTTCGCTTCAACGGAAACTGAGCGGCGAGAGCACAGCGCATACAAAAGGTCAGAGCCGTCTGGAGATCGCTTTCAAGATACGGTGCGTGCGAGAAACCGCTCCGGCGCTAAGTACGCAGTTGTTAGAAGAGCAGAAGTCGCCCCCCCCCCCTCCCCCCCCTCCCTCCCTCCCATACCCCCACGGCCTTTCGCACGAGGGAGGAAGTCGCGTTTACGCTCCGCCGTGCGTTCGCTCATGAAAGCGCGCGTCCCTCGCGCGCTGTCACTCGCACATACGGCGGGCGCGCGGCGATGATTTTATCGCCCTTGGACTTTGTATGGATCCTCAGGGCGGCGATGCCGACGGCGAAAATCCGCTTGAAGTGTCCATATAATTGCTGTCGCAATAAAAAAACATCCCACAATAAATGGTTACAACGATAGTGCTGAGCGCATATACTAAGAAAAAAGAAAAAGTGCAGTACTCTGGAGCGTTTTGTCAGTCAAGAGCGGGTATGTCCTCTGAGACTGGAGGATTGCGCGACTTCTCTATTGATAGCGCGCGTTCCAATCTTGGAGGCTATACAGCGAGCCACTGGAATCCAAGCCAGTGCAAAATCCAACATGGCGGCCTCCAAGATTGGGTAGCGCGGCTCGGAAAGAGCGATTTAGTCCGCAAAATCGAACTTTGGGGTCTCAATTCGTCCGAAAAATTGGGTGCGAAAATGCATGAACTCAATGGGAACCCTGATGGTGCATTTTTGAAGTCCGGAATATCCAGCAAATCCAAATTTTTGGAGTCAAGCACCACCACACCCGCTTTCGCGGCAGTTATCGATTCCGTGAACATCGTCCGCAACTTAGTTGAGTGCAGTGCGGGTGATATTTGTATGCTACGTTTTTTGAGCCAGCTGGAGAGCATGGCACTAGGGGCGGCGAACCAGCGCGCCAAGTAATCCCGCATCGGTGATTACTTTGAGTAATTTTTCTCGGACATGGAAAATAAAGGTGATTTCTTTTTGCGGCAAGTTCTTGCTTGTTTTCTTTTTTTTATTATTCATTTCGGTTAATTTGAAAATCCGCTTAATTCGAAGAATTTTCGCGGTCCGGCGACCTTCGAATTATCAAGGTTTTACTGTACATGTACAATGTTTCGTGACAGTGGCCCCTTTCAACTCTCTTGACCGCAATACTATTTTGCTTATTCTGCAATGCATAACATGGCTCAATTGCGGTGAAGATGACTTAATAGAACCAGCGATTATGCTACGCATACCCTTGCCGACTCCAAAATAAATGCAACGCTGCACTCGGCGGATCTGGCCCAGTGTGCGTGGTTCCCAGTACGCTTTAACTGATGCACACTTCGCTTCGGGTGCTTCGCCAACTACTCTGTGCACGTGTGCAGCAATGAGATTGTGCAACTTTGGTCGCTTACTGCAATCCGTGGTCGCTTACTGCAAACTTCAGTGACTTTGCTGCAATGTGGCGGTCGCTGTTGCAACGCACCGGTCACTTGTTGCAACCCACAAGCTGGCTGCACCGCTAAATTTACATGACCGCTACGTTCAAACGCAATGTAAGCTGCAGGAACATTAAAGATAGGCGACGTGTCGAGGGAAACATAATACATGGAAGTCAATGGGATTTAAGTCGGGACCGCGAATACGCGACATAGCAGTCGTGAAAACGCAGCAGCGAGGAACATATCAACGGGGTTCCACTGTATCGGGGAAAAAAAAAAGCAGACTTCTGAACCAGCTTTGTCTTAGCAAGGTATGGGTGCACAACTTGACTTCAGTGTGGTTTACACACGACAACCTCATTGATGGACGAAGCGAGTCGTTTTTACGTGACGGGTCAATTTTACCATTGTAGAGCAGATAAAAAGATGTCTGCCATCGGTTGCTGAGCACGGAGCACTGAAGCATGTGGTGCAATAATCGGATTGAATAAATCTATCTGCAAGTCTCTGAATCATTCCACTGTTGCATCTTTAATATAGTGAGGGTCCTAAACAATAACCGCATACTCAAAGACAGGGTGAACTAAGCTGCGATACTTTTCAAGCTTAACGTGTGATGAAGAACATCACGAGCGCGCCTTGCGCGCTTGTCACGTGGCGTCGCAGCCAATGGAAATTTAGGTGCCGTTTCGCTGCTACAAACACTACTGAAGATTACACTACTTCATCACTACTTCATCGCTACTTCATCGCTCAATGGGCCATTTGACGCTTTTGCATCAATAAGGACACATGTACAGGTGGTGTTCAAAATGTAAGAGATTAGACTGCTAGTCAAGCTTCAATCGAAGGTCGGTATGAAATTGACTTCATGCTCTTGTGCGAGTGAAAAATCCACACGACAAGAAGGATTGCTCGTAATAATTTCTACAAATGCTGTCGAAACACTGATAGATTAAAACAACTCACGGTGGGAAAAATAAAGTTGCACTTGATATTAGTCGACAATTATCAAATGGCACACACTCATGAACATGTACCATTGTTTGAGACATCATTAAAACAACCTACACGTCGGACTGGAATATTAGACAACCCGGGAGAAGGCGCTGTGTCCTCAATGCTGCTGTTAAATTTTGTTGCCGAGTCTACCGAAGTTCACGAGGCGCACTGTAGGCTAGCTTCAACGATACCTCGAGTTGGTGTTTTCTTTTCCAGACTCCCCAATCTACCAAAAATTGTTGAATCTGACAAACGTTTCTATTTCAGTTGTGATTTCAGGTGGTGCATGATGTAGCTAGCAGAAGAATTTCAACAGAAATGTTTAATAGTGCGTAGAAAAACTGTCGATCAAATTGATCTATTTATATAGGTGCGGTAACGAAAGAGTTAAAGGGACACTAAATAAAAATACTAAGCCAGTTTACACTGATAGAGCTGTAATAAATATGCTTTGATGTTACAGATTTTTAAAATCTGTGTTGTCACACCAATTTTACTTTGACGTTCATTTTGTTTTCCAGCAATAAACCTGTTACCACGAAATTAACGAAAATATAATTTTGAGATACTTTATCGGTCTAAACTGATTTAGTGTTCGTTTTAGTGTCCTTTAAATGAGTATACAGTCATGATCTGCAGTGAAGCGGACTTTGCCTGCAATAATTTTATGAAAATCTTTGTTTTTTTTCCTTCAGGACCTTGGTTTGGCACAAAATGCTGCAACACACACTGGTTCTACAACTCCTTTGGGATCACTGGCCCATCAAATCTACAGACTGGTTCTCAACCACGGCCTTGGACATAAAGACTTTTCAGTGATTTACCAGCTTCTAGATGGAAAAGTGACTAAGTGAAAGCAATTGCGTGTACAGACTGAAGAGCCAGAACACGGTTGTCTTGAAAACGACGAGCATTCCAGTACAGCAGTTGCCTGCTACAGGTGGCGCAGGCACTGCAATGACTGCACGGCATTGAAATAAAATGTTTTGTTACATATCAGCAGCACTAATACGGTAACTTCGTTCAAAAATGTGTAGTAGAGGGAATCTGTGAGAACAAAAAGAGCGAAGTCCTGTGCAGTGCTAGATATCTTGGACAGCGATAGCTAAAAACCAAGGCCAGGCTCTCTAGTGTACCCATTGCAAGTTTGTAAGAGTGCCAATACACAGTGTCAAAAAAGAGCACAGTTACCTGCTTTACTTTTGTTACTTCCTCGAGCATATCTGTCAACTAAAACACACAGCAGGAGCCTTGCAAGGCGTCTCCTTCTTCTGCTATCATCTACATGTCAAACCTCGATATAACGAACCCCGATATAACGAAATTCGCGATGTAACAAACTATTTTTCTTTCCCCATATTAATTCTATTGAATTAATGAAACCTTGATATAACGAAACTCGATATAATGAAGTTTTTCGCTGCAATTACAACTTTATTACATCGTGGTTTGACTGTATCTGTCGCTCTGGGATGGCACTGGCACACAACCTATACCAACACCAATACGCAACCGTGGTGTTCTGCTCAGCTTGAGGTCGCGGGCTCGATTCCTAACCATGGTATCATGGCTGCATGCAAAAACGTTTGTGCAGCACTTTGATTTACGTGCATGTTTAAAAAGAAAAACAAAAACAAGAAAGGCATCTATAATAGCCAGCTACTTTATTCGAGAAGTTATGGAAACATGGGGCTCCCCAGAGATCCATTTTCAGTATGTGTTAATAAAGCTAACGATGCAATAAAGCTAATAATGCAAAATATAGTTTAATCTCCAATTTTCAAGCATGCTTTGTTTCTCAATATTTATGCCAGTAACTTTTCTGTGCACCCTGGAAATTGTGATCTCTTGTGCAAGGTTGGGTGCTTCATACCAGGCCTAGGAGTGTATTATAAAATCGGCGATAGGGTATTGCATTTTGTAGACAACTGATTGAAAATAAGTGCACAGATTTTCTTATAGATTTATTACCTAAAGCAAAAATCTTTAATGTCAACTATCGTTATTTGAACATTGACGACTGCCTTTCTAACATGCACATGACAAAAATTCCTGTAAATTACAGCAAGACCCCGATATTGGCAGTCTACAAATCCTCGTTCGTGCAAAAGTTGGTTGAGAGCAAGAATTTTTGTGCACAAGCAGTGAAAGCACCCCTAAAATTGAACAAAGAGAAGAGCTATATTGAACGTTGCTAAGCACGGTTGTTACTAGTGTTACAGATGATCAATTTGCATGAAATTTGGCCACAGTGCAGATCAGTCTTTCCAGAAAAGCTTCAAAGTTTTCCTGCTACATAGGCGGTACTCTCGAAACACTTGCAAGCTTCCTCTTCAATGTGCGCTTTCTTTGCTGCATTGCGAGGAGATACAGCTTCAGTTGTATACAAGTATGGCTTTTTGAACTAGTTGGTTATATACATCAGAGGTGGTCATAACGCTAGAAGACACGGACAAAAACTTCAGTTGTATGTTTTCCATTCTTTTGTTTCTTCTTAGACTGATCAACTACCAAGTTCGAAAGATGTCCAGCTCCTCTATAACTTCCTCAAACCTTTGTAGCCTTTCTTGAACTACAGTATGGCTATAAACGTGGCCATCTCCACAACACTGCGTGAAGCAAATATTTTTCGGCACAGCAACCAAATCTTGTTGAGAGACTTGGCTGCATTATGGGGTTTGCCTCGACTACAGCAAAACACGAGCTTTTCGCTTGTCAGTCTCTTGTATGTAGGAAGCGCAGCCTTCGTCTTGAGTGCTGGTGAAAAGTGGAGAATGAGCCGGTGCTCGTTCAAACCAGGGCTAGTGCTTGCACCAGGAAAGCTTGCCACCTGAGCAAAACTTGTAGCTGTGAGCCTCGCCAGTCAAGCATAAGTGGGGAAAATGAATCCCCTACAGCCACCATGCGTCTATTATAATTGTTTGTCGCAATCTTCTGGTGACAAAAATGCCCCAATGTTTTCACACATGAAAATAGAATGTCGAATAATTTTGCAACTGAAATCTAAAACATAATTTCTAAGAGAAAATGTGATTTTTCGACCCGCATCTCCCCTTAGGTGGGAGGCCACATTCAAAAATCAATTTTCTTGCACAAGATTGTTTTTTCGTTTACATTTTGTGTATGCTCAAACATTTCAGAAGCACGCTGCCAAATAAATTATCATTAGTTTAGGAGTTCCAGCGAGCTTTCCAATCTATACAATTGTATTGCGAAGCCAAAACCACATTGCACTGGTTCCGAAAATCAGTACTATTTCTTTTATATAAATATTCAAAATACTTTTTTCAATTTACGTTGTCGAAGAGCACACAGGAACAAAAGGACAGACTAGTGCATCTCATGGGGGCTCCAGCTATGAACCTGTTGTATTTTAGGCCTCTGTGTTGTTTTTAACATCTTTCACGTGGTTTGAAACCGTTCGTTGTTTTTCTCAAAACAAGATTTCACTCCACCTATGTTACACAAACTTTGAGAACTCTTTACTGGATGAATATCCGCCCCTAGTGCCATGCTCTCCAGCTGGCTCAAAAAACGTAGCATACAAATATCACCCGCACTGCACTCAACAAAGTTGCGGACGATGTTCACGGAATCGATAACTGCCGCGAAAGCGGGCGTGGTGGTGCTTGACTCCAAAAATTTGGACTTGCTGGATATTCCGGACTTCAAAAATGCACCATCAGGGTTCCCATTGAGTTCATGCATTTTCGCACCCAATTTTTCGGACGAATTGAGACCCCAAAGTTCGATTTTGCGGACTAAATCGCTCTTTCCCAGCCGCGCTACCCAATCTTGGAGGCCGCCATGTTGGATTTTGCACTGGCTTGAATTCCAGTGACTCGCTGTATAGCCTCCAAGATTAGAACGCGCGCTATCAATAGAGAGCTCGCGCAATCCTCCAGTCTCGGAGGCCATGCATGCCATCGTTGTAACCATTTACTGCGAGATTTTTTTTTTTTTTTTTTTGCGACAGCAATTATATGGACACTTCAAGCGGATTTTCGCCGTCGGCGTCGCCGTCCTGAGGATCCATACAAAGTCCAAGGGCGATAAAATCATCGCCGCGCGCCCGCCGTATGTGCGAGTGACAGCGCGCGGGGGACGCGCGCTTTCATGGAGAGCGAACGCACGGCGGAGGCGACTTCCTCCCTCGGGCGACTTCTACTCTTCTAACAACTGCGTACTTAGCGCCGGAGCGGTTTCTCGCGCGCAGCGTATCTTGAAAGCGATCTCCAGACGGCTCTGACCTTTCGTATGGGCTGTGCTCTCGCCGCTCGCAGCGATAGACCGCACGAACCTTCGCTCGCTGTGGGCTGCGGCGGCCGCGCTCGCTCGTGCGCGCTGACACCACGCGTGTTATTTCAGTGAGTTTTTTTGTTTTTTTCTCTCAAGTTTCGGTTGCTATTTTGAACGTGGCGTGTACACCGAGCAGGTGTCTCGGAGACCCATGTCTCAGTGATCGGCGCTACCTCCTGTACCTTCGCGAGAGCTAAGCGGTGCGAAGCTCGTTTCTTGGATCTCCATGGCGAACTCCGTTGGCGGAGATCGCCAACGCGGTGGCGCTCGTGTCGACTGTACACGGAGACGACGTCATTGCTGCGCAAATCCAAGCAAGTCGATCCTCTCCAAGCGTAGTATGAGGCAGGGCATTATTAAAGATTTTTTTTAAAGCCGCACTAATGACTTTTTTTTTTCGGCCGAACGAGTTTTCCGGACTATTTTTCAGTCCCCACGAGCTCGGAAAATCGGTTGGCGACTGTACGGAGCGCCCTAACCTAACCGCCGCACGTTGCTACTAGCCGGAAACTTCGAATTATCCGAATAGAGCCGCGCGGGCCATTCAAATTATCCGGTAGAATTTGCATTGAGAATGACGGGACCGCTCAAATTCTTCGAATTAACCGAAATTTCGAATAAACCGAGTTCGAATTATCGAGGTTTTACTGTATTAAAATGAAATTTTGCAGACTCATTCCTTACATAGCAGCATGTGCAACGAACTAAGACAATAGGGATTTATGCAATATTTTTGAATTTACAGCTCATTTTGCAAATAAATGTGGTCCAAATGGGCAATTTTTTTTCACTTTGCTTATTTTGTTCAAACTTCCTTAATACTTCTAAGATTACATTTATCCTAGTTCACTGCATAGGTACCACACTTAGCTACATAAATCCCAAAGCTTGACTCAATTCAGTAATTCATCAATTACTTATCATAGCTGGCCTTTTAACACCATTTATGACAAAATCTACCTACCAAAAAAAATAAAGTCGACCATTTTTTGCACTTTAAATAGTTCGGGAAGGTAAATAAGACATGCCTATTCAGTAAAAATGTTATTTCAATCCTGGTTCAGATGGTGGTTTTGGCACGTAAAACCCCATAATTTAATTCATTCAATCCTGGCTGCTGATGTAAAACAAGATTTCTTTGTGTGACCTCCCACGTTAAAACCCATAATTTGAGTTGATTTGAGAAAGCCAGAATTGACCGCAAGTATATTTCTGCGGCACATCATTTTGGTGACGCTTGTGACTCCATAATCATTTTCATTGTGATGCTTATGTACACTTCTAAGCAAAAGCTTGGGAATCATAGGTGCTGCAAAAAAATTTTATTCACAGCCTAAGCATATGGGCTAAAATCAAGACGTACAGCCCATGTAAGCATGTTCAACCGATGCAGTACACTATTGCACTGCAATGGTAGAATTTTTTTTAAAGCGAAGCTTTGTACCTCAACCAGCCAAGGGTTCTGTCGTGTTCGTCGTTGTAAGCAAAAAACGATCCCGACGAACCGCTAACAATTGCAGGTATAGCAGTATAGCTTACTTGAATTCAGGCATTCAGCGTACAACTAAGCACTCGTTATCGCAAGAAAAACCACAAAAACAAGCTTCAAAGTGATGAGCCAACATGATGGATGATAAGGGCTGCGGGCAAACAAAAGAAACAGGCTCGGCGCGGTCCGTAAGATTAGATTGCAGCTGTTGCAAAGCTTATGCAGCTGCTTGAAAGAGGGTTGGCGTCATTCGAAACCCTTCCAGCCTAGTAACTGCTTCGGTTCATTTTCTAGACTACCCCACTATGGGGTAGTCTAGTAGTGTATATCACACCGATCATAAAGCAGTAGTGAACATTGTTGTGAAGTAAATAATAATAAAGGCCATGGTTAAAGTTACGTTGTAGTGTGTGAAATATCAAGTGCGCCGCAGTCACTGTGAGGGTGGCGTAAAAAGCTTCGCTTTCCAACCACCTTCACAGGGTGGGTTGGCGGGCAATTTTTTTTTTTTGCTGTTTTTAATGCCTTTTGCACTCATGTACATATAAGCTGCATCACACTAAGGTTATGTCATGATCTTTATGCAATGCAGTGTCCATTATGCCTATCGTAATTGACTTATTATGCCTATGTTATGCAAGCTTTTCATGTTACGTTTACAATCTATGCCATGTTAAGGAATTCTGAATGTACAGTACCTTTGTTTTACATGATGCTGACAATGTTTCTCCACGCTGTTTCATTGGGTTGGCAAGGCTTGTCCAGCAAGCAGTCCAGACTGCTTTTTTTTTTCTTACCAACTTTGGTTTATTTTGTAAGAAAAATGAAATAAACTGAATGATTGACAGTAAAGTGTGATTAGCCAACCTCTGAACAGTCAACGTTGTGTTGACCAGGCCCGCTCCAGCCATGGGCCTCTTCTTTTTGGGGTTTTACATGCCAAAACCAGTTCTGATTATGAGGCACGCCGTAGTGAGGGGCTCCGGATTAATTTTGACCACCTGGGGTTTTTTAACGTGCACTACAACGCAAGCACACGGGAGTTTTTTGCATTTCGCCTCCATCGAAATGCAGCCGCCGCGGCCGGGATTCGATCCCGCGATCTCGTGCTCAGCAGCGCAATGCCTTAGCTGACTGAGCCACTGCGGCGGGTCATGGGCCTCGCGGTAGATGATGCAGTTGGAACCACGAAAAGTTAACAGAACACAAACTGCATGTCAGCTTTTGCCCTCACCCACACCTCACTGAAGGGCTCAAAGAAATAAAGCTGTGAACAAGGGGCTGATGAAAACAGTTTCCTCTTGTTCGCTACAATATCAACATCATCTCTAAGCACTGTTTTTATTGGAAGGAGTGTCACCACAGCAGCGAGATCATATGCGACAGAGACAGTAAATATAGTATTTCAGGGTGTCTACCAAATGGGCGTATTAAGCTCCCCGATTTTCACAGGTGTACTTTGACCACCACAGTAAAATTTCCCAGAGAAAAAGTACCAGTGTATCTACCGAGTGGGCCAATTGTTTAGAACAACTTTTTTCTGCAACTCATGCTTCCAAAAAGAATTTGCAAATTTGCTCTCCTATCGCACACAATATGACCCCTTGCCAGCACCTTCTGATGAGAGTAATCAATTTGAATTTCCTCTGCCCTTTTTTTTTCTTGTGTGTCCAGCACCTTAGTGGTACAAACACACAAAAACGCTAAAAGCTTTTAGTTCTCCTAGCAGAGTGCTTAAAGTTGAAATTTCCTGGCTTTTCCTTCACCAAATTTCCTTCCTTCAAGTTTCTTTATACTATATATGTATATATATATATATTGTTACCAAGCAATGCTCGAGGCAACGCTGAAGACAATACAGAAGACGACGACACTCTCCGATGTCGTGCGGACTGGTTTTGCATCTTGTATGCCTTGTATGCCAGTGAGCACTTTGTAAATATCTGTAAATATAATTTAAACCTCTCTTTCCCCGTAACATTTTGGTGAAGATGCGGGGTATCCCGGACGCACAACGGATTTACACTGCGGGCACTCCTTGGGGCGTTGGCCAGCATTAAAGCACATTAAAAAGCTAAAAGTTGCAACCACCAGGATGGCACAAAGCGATTCCTCGTTGCAGTTTCCTTGCATTTAAACAATTTGTAGGCTTTGTGATAATCATGTCTATCATTTCAACTTACCATTTCAGGTTATTACAAGATACAAGACCACTTGAGCAGGTGTATCACCGTAACGGGTGCGCACAAAACAATTGGTGCTCGATTCACAATGCATCGAGCACCAATTGTGTGGTGTCGAATAGCGACAGTCAATGCACTATTATCAGCACTGCAGAAACAATTTTATGTTTTATCGTAGCACTGTTCTTCATCGATGCGTCATGCAGGCTCACGGCAATGCACAGCGCGATGCAGCGAGGCGACCTTGCAGGGTCGAAAAAGCGTGTAATCTGCATCTGTACTTTTTATGCGCTTCATGAATTTCTGAAGCAGATGATGCGCCCAAAAATATGGTATATTTCTTGCCGCTGTAAAACAAGCGACTAATTCTGTCATGCATGTTACAGCAAGCAAAAAAGTTTTTTGCACAGATTTATTCAATCCTAAAACAAGGCACATAAAACAGTCCAACCAAAAGAAAAAATGACTCTCAAATAAGGCACACAGAACAGTCCAACTGGAAAAAAAAAAAATCTAGAATGAGGATGTTTTTTTTTTTCTTTAAATAATAGACTAAAGAAGTGAGAGCCATGATCTAAACCAGCAGTTACATTCAGAGCAACAATAGCCCACGTTTATTTTACAGTGCATGATACCAACGTTCATCACGTTTTTATGCCACCAATAAAATAACATCAGTAACATTCAGTTCACTGCAAATGGTTTCGCCATGCATGTATGCAGCAGATGACTTTGCATCAATTCTAACTCCTAGAGACAAGAAGAGTTTTGTTCAAATTATCAAAAGTTCAATTTATTTGAAGTTCGATAAAATATGGCCCGAAACACAACTATGAGGCCATTGCATGTACAAGTCTTGTTTGAACAGCTGGGGCCGTATTCTGAAACGTTCGCCTAGGCGAAATTTCTTTTTTCGCTTTCAGGCGTGCGCCGATTGGCTGTTTTAGCAAAATTGGATGAGCTGATTGGGTGGTTGAGCCCGACGTCATTCAATTTTGCTCAACCAGCCAATCAGCGTGCACACTGATTTCGCCTAGGCGAACGTTTCAGAATACGGCCCCTGTACGACTGAAACAAGCACATTGACTGATATGCGCACGACCCAGTTGCTCCTGCAGCAACCGGTCAATGACACCGTATTGTTGTGACACACGTCAAGACGCACAGCATCCTAAATATCAAACAAGAGCACATTAGGCTACTCATGCCGTATAGATGTGTCCTCTCATCAGTCAATTTTCCGCCATATTCCTTTGCCTTGGGAAGCCAGAAAGTCAATATTTACCGCAAAATTTAGGTTCGTTCGAAATAGTGGTAATTTTCGAATAAGTATCAGAGTTTGAATTGTGGCAAGTCTACAGAAGTTGCATGTGTAGTCATGTATTGCAACACCCGACAGAGTTATAACCCACCATGGCACAGATCGTAACCCAGGCAACCCCCAGTTAACGAATACCTCTTAAAACGCCAGCAACGAATGCAAATTGTGCACTGCCTTTCGGACAGCGCAATGTTACCAGAGAAATTTTCCATTTGCGAGAAAAAAAGAAAACCATCTTAACGACCTCTGCAACAGCTGGCACAGTGATCAGTGACTGCTGTGCATTGGATATTCGTTAAGTGCATAAGGCTATGTCGTGGGAATTTACAGCAACAAACACACAAACATTTTGTTTGAGCGTAGAATGTAGATTAGTTAAAAAAAATGACATTCAATGACACCCCTTAACTGTACAGGCCACCGAAAAGCAATAAAACGAAAGAAGGAAAAGAAGCCTGACATAAAATGGGACATATAATTTACTATTCTAGTCATGATTATTGGACATTCAGTTTTAATGCTAACTGTACACAGTCACAACAAAATTGGGAGATTGCTAGCAATAACACGTGCACAAACATATCACCCCCCTCCCCAAGAACAACACTCATCCAAAACAAGGGCTACAAACGTTCGGCATACTTCACTAATCTCTTACCAAGATTCATGGCAGCATGTATTTATCTCGGCGCTCCATACATACTACACAGCAACACGTCTTTGTCTCGGTTAGTAGTAGGAGCTATAAGAAAAAATTTTAAGGCACATCTGAGGTGACCGGTGATCTAGTCATCCTTTTTGCACTGCGGGTTCTTGGGCAGAGGTGCCACGACAGCCTGCTTTGGCTGGCGGGATATTTCGTGGAGGCCCAAAATGTCGCCCGAGGCGTCAACTGGCAAGATTTTTGCGGCAGGAAGGCTGTCGTCCGGCGGGCCTTCTTCCTTCGCCGCCTTGCTCTCAAAGCCTTCGTCGCATGTTTCCATGTCCGTTTCATCTGTGTCTTCTGTTTCAGAGAGACAGAGCGAGAGAGTTGTTTAATGTCAAACTTATCGAAAAATGGCACTAGCTGAAAAACTATGGAATGAAATGATGCTACAGTCGATGACAGCCTACGAATTCAGCACAAGCTCTACCCATAAAACCAATGTGCCATTCTTAGATGCTTTGTTTGATCACATCATGACACTTCCATTGCTTGCCTCAGGTTGCCTTCACTGCCTCTGTTTATGATGGCAGCACATGGTGCCAGTGCTGTGTATCAAGCATTGGCAGCTGTTGTCAAAAATGACTGGGTGACTGACACGAAGCTTTGGTCAAAGCTTTAGAGATCATTTAAGCGTTGCCTATCTATTCTTCCAAGCTCATTACACCTACACCTTGTCTAAATGGTGCGAGCACCGCCGTGCGGTGTGCATACTAGAAGGCCGGGTTATAAACAAGACACAGTAATGTGTACTTTTTGCCGCTGAGTAGTCTTTTTCTTTATTTGCCCATTACTTTGAACTACAGTTTCAGACGTTTTTGGTTCAGTAACATTTTTCGGTGCGATGTCATCTGATGACTTTTTTGCTACCTAATTGCTTGAGAGCATGCCCATTTGCAGTAGATTTGTTTTCGCTGAGCTCCAAGCTTAGAACATAGATGTTCTGTAGCTCAGTCGACTCCCGATAATTCGAAGTCGCTTAATTGGAATTTTCGGTTAATTAGAAGTAAAGGAGTGGTCCCGTCAGTTTTATATGCAGCTCTATGGAAAAAATTTCTCGATAATTCGAAGTTAAAATCTCATAATATTGGTCAATTAGAAGTTATTTTTCAATCGAGAACCTCGAGGCTACCGTAATTTTTCAATAAAATGCGTGATTTTTCACGTGCCAAAACAGCTACTTGATCGCGCTCGTGTCGTCGCCATCGCAGCTGCCTGCAACGCACTGTTATCGCCATCACCGCTGTCCGCAGCGCCACATCTCTTGAAACGGCAAGATTGTTTAGTCAACGCCGGCGTTTCGTAGGCCTCGTCCAGTCTCTTCTTTTTCGTTGAGTGCAACAGCCGCGCGTTGGATTAATTCCGCGAGTTTCTCCACGCTTCTGATTTTTAAGTGTCGTAGTGCCGACGATTGATAATGGCAACTCGCGGTTCTTACCGAACACTTGACCTGGCAACGAAAGTCGAAGTCTTGAAAAGAAGTTGACAAAGGAGGCACCGCCAAGCAAGACATCGCACGCAAGTACGGCATTAAGCCTAACACGCTCTCGAACTTTATCAAAAATAAGCGTTCAATATATGATGCTTTTGAAAATGACAAGTTCAAGATGTCACGGAAGCGAATGCGCACCGGCGCCTACCCGGAGTTGGAAAAGGCATTGCTGATTTGGATAAAAGAAGCTCGCAATAACAAACTTCCCCTCAGTGGTGAGGTCGTCGCGGCGAAAGCCCTATCGCTTGCAGCAATGTTGGATATCAACGATTTCGCTTCTTCGGATGGGTGGCTCACGCGCTTCAAGCATCGGCATGACCTGGTCTGCAAGAGCGTGTGTGGAGAAAAGGGGTCTGTCAACCCGGAAACTTGCGCTACATGGAGAGCTGAAAAGCTTCGCGAGTACCTCAGCAAGTATCAGCCGGTTGACATCTTTAACGCAGACGAGACTGCACTTTTTTACCTGCTCCTACCAGACAAGACCCTGACATTCAAGGACGACGACTGTGCTGGAGGCAAACGGAGTAAAGAACGGGTCTCGGGTCTGATCGCGGCAAACATGACTGGCACCGAACGATGTCGCCTGCTCGTCATCGGGAAGGCTGCAAAGTCTAGGTGTTTTAAAGGCATAAAGACGCTTCCTGTGGACTACGCCTCAAACAGGAAGGCATGGATGACGTGCGACATTTTCCGAGAGTGGATCACCAAACTTGATCGCAAGTTCACGTTGGCGAACCGCAAGGTGTTGTTCCTTGTGGACCAATGCAGTGCCCACATGAATGTGCCGACCTTGAATGCTATCCATCTTGCATACTTGCCTGCAAACACGACGTCGGTGTTGCAGCCGATGGACCAAGGCATTATAAAAAATGTAAAGGTCCTGTACAGGCAGCACCTCGTCGAGCGCATGATTTTGTGCATGGACAACTCTTCGAAATACGAAGTAAGTGTACTTAGTGCCATCCACATGCTAGCGCGAGCTTGGGGCCGCGTGAAAGATGAGACTATCTCCAACTGCTTCCGGGCTTGTGGTTTCGTGGAAACTTCAGGGGATGGTTCTTGTCCGCCGGGGGTTAGTGAGCTCGACGACGGTAGCTTTGGTGCCGCACTCGGTGACGTTAGTTTTGAACAGTACGTCGCCGTGGACAGCACTGTGGAAACTTGCGGTCCACTGACGGACAGCGAAATTGTGCATATCGTTCGGCCCCATGAATGCATTCATGAAAGCGACGCCGACGCTGACGGCGACATCGAAAACGAGCCACAACCGAGGGCTGCCGATGTAGCTGCGGGTCTTGCTCTCACGCAGCGATTTTTTGTTGGAGAAAGCAACGCCGATGAAGCACTTGGACACGTCTACTGCTTGCAAAACATGCTTGCCGCAGCTAGATTCGGCAAGCAGAAGCAGACAAAGATGACTGACTATTTTTCATAAAAGACTTTCCGCTTTGAAGTTAATAAAGGTGTCGTTTTTTGTGCTTTTCTTTTAAGTGGAAGTTCGTTTAATTGGAACTTTTTTGCGGGTCCCGTGAACTTCGTATTAACGGGAGTCGACTGTAGTAGGTGTCGAGAACACGTTACTTGTTTATGTTGTGGTTCGTGACAAAACATTCAGCTTTGAACATTCATATTTACCTAATCGATGTAAACTGCACCTTGGTCAGCATACTCATTAATGAGTCCAATCATTATAATATGTGAGCAACTAAGTGGCTGCGTAAGTGCAAGTCTTAATGAATTCAATTGAGAGGGGGGTTGGACGTTAGTGGATGACATAAAGAAATATTTACTACCTTAAGCGATTGCCGACTAATTTTGCCGAGCAATCTCGAACTGTGCCTTTGATGAAAAATAAAATAATTTGCAAAAATGTTCTGCTAAAGTAAAGCTATATTTTTTATAGATGGTGGTTCGATATTTTATTCTGACATTTTAGTGCAAGGAAACAAGGACGAAGAACACGCAACAGTACAGAAGCTACAGTGAAACAGAGGCAATGCCATTTTGGAGTGGTACATCTTCATTAAATAATTCTTGTTTGTCCTCACAGGACACTGCAAGCTGGTCAGCTTTTAATTGAAAGACCCATGTGGAAATGTCACAGCTGGGAGTCTGTGACATTGCGCCTTACTCAAGCAAGTACGTAAGGCCCATTTAACAGATTACATTTAGCTAATTCATCTACGTTGACTGCATTTAGGTCAGTACTAAGGACCTGAACAAGTAGGGCTGCTACCTAGAAGAGTTCTCTGTGCCGCACTGATGTCACAGTTCTACAGATGCGTTTCAGTTGTCTGTTATGTCTTGTCTTGGAAGGTAAGGATTGACTGGACAGATGAACACGATTAGAACAGACACTGCTAGTTTAATCTGCCGTTGTTCTGCTTACGTGGTTGTTGAATGCTTGTACAATTTGAGTTAGATAGAGCGGGTATGGAACTACATTCACCTTGCACTGGTTGTCAACTGGTTTTAGAGACTTGGCTTGATGTAACGAATAGGGACACAACATATTACACGATAGAGAGCATTCTAATGAGAAACCAGCTACCCATTATAGAGATCGAAGCAACAAATATTGAATAGCAGTCGTGAGAGAGTGGCATCATTGTCAGTGCATGAATGATTGCACAGTGCACACTGTTTTGAGGCAGGTAATCCCATCAACCAAATTATGGGATTTCATGTTCCAAAGCAACACATTGACTATGAAAGGTGCCGTAGTTTGGGGGCCTCCGCATTCATTTTAACGTGAAAGCGTTAAGGGCCCCGTGTCGCAGAAAATCCGGCGTCGGTGTCGGCGTAAGCGCTGACGTCCGTGGCGGAGAAAATCATCCCGAACCAACCCGACCACGCAGGCCCTCCGCGTGGCGCCGAGGCGCTGATGAACTAATCGAATTTCTCAAAGCAAAATGCGTCGGAAAAATCGTAAAGTACGACGTAACCACAACCCACAGACGTTATAGTGTCGGATTATAATTTGAATATACAAGAAAACAATTCTCTTACGTGGAAACTCAAACACAAACCCCTTTTCCAGCATTTCTACCACTCATCCAGCGGCACACCACGGTTTACTCCTTGCAAAAATACCATCCAGATGGCGCTCGCCACCTCAGCAGCCGCATGCGGAGGCGAAGTTGGAGAAAAAAGAAAGCTGCAGTTGCTGGAAAGCCTGATAAGCAGCCAGAGATCTTTGAATGCTATTGTGTTCGACTCTTAAAGGCGTAGCTTAAGCATCCTCTACATTTTTGGTCACATGGTGTTTTTTGACGCAGACCTAAACCTATGTACAGAAACATTTTTGCATTCCACCCTTAACCGAACTCGATTGCCACAAACCGCCACACAGACAAAGCGGCAGGTCTCGAGGTAAGAAATGGCTAAGCACGCTCAAAGTGCCATTTCGTTTTTAGTGAGCCGACTAGTCAGTGAAAAGTTTCCATAGCTGTCACCAACCACACTTTATGGTCACGCTGGTGTCAAGGCACCCCGAGTAAGCTCTCGAACACTTGCCACCCGCATCGTTACTCGTTCGGACAACACGTTTCCTATGAAAGCACGAAATGGCAGCTCTCAACCTTAGCATTTTACAGTCCAGAGGCTCACTTCGAAGGTTCCTTAGCAGGGGCCTGCAGTATTAGTCCTAGCAGGGGTAGTGGCGGCGGCGGCGGCAGCAGCAGCAGCAGTAATTGCCGTGCTTTCCAGTTTCATGCCCACAGAACCCATTGTGGCGCAGGACTTCTGCGCCCACGATGTTAGTCCGATTACGCAGGAAAGCCCAGCTTGAGGCATGGCTGGTTTTCCTACAAGACAAGTGCAGGCATGACTAGCATCAGCATTTGATGTACTTGCAGTGCCTCGGTTACCTCTGGGCTACACTTTTGAACAAGGACGAATGGATGAGATCCTTAAATCGTGCAATGTTTTCATGTCTTATGAGGCATGCTTCTGCTGTTCATGCTTGTACCTTTTTACTGCGTCTGATTTTTGTAAAGAGACTGCACCGTTTCTGACACACGCAAGCGCAAGGGTCTTCCACAGAATGTGCAAGAAAAGTTTTTGCAGCAGAAGGGGCAAATAGAATGTGATATGAGTAGTGTCTGTTCTATCAACTCTTATGGCTAGTGAACAATGACTGGTACTGGTGCTTAAACAACATACAGTAATGAACACGTCAGGCAAGCTTTCGCATGTAATTTGCAATCCATGCATACCGGCCCAATCCAGTTACCATCCAGCACCCATTTCTATGCTATCTGGCATAATAATGCGAGGCAAGTGTTTCAACATGAACGCCAACGCTGGTTTTCGTAGTTATAGCAATGCATTCATTATACGGAAGACCACTTCCCAGAGCACAGTAACCTCTCGTCACTTCTACGTGCTAAACGAATCTATACACAAACACGAACCGGAAATGTTCAACCAACTTCCCCACCCCGCAACCCATGGCTACTGCGCCAGGTGATACTGAAAACGCTGCATGCCTGCTACTCACTCACACCGATTCTATGCTTTCAACAAACTACACCAAATTAGGTAAAAAAATTAAATTATGGCGTTTTACGTGCCAAAACCACGATCTGATTATGAGGCACACCGTAGTAGGGGACTCCGGAAATTTGGACCACCTGGGGTTCTTTAACAAATTAGGTCTTCACCATTGCTCAACCACAGACTAACAGTGCTCTGCAAATTCCTTCACCATGCAGCACTAACATAATGCATTTATCTGCACTTCGCACTATGTAGTAAGCGGAGTGCAGAACCTTTTCTTCAAACGTCACTGCAGTGGAACCACCTTCTACTGAACATTCTTAAATCAGTGATAATTCATAATTTCATCATGACTTAGCCAATATTACTTACTAGAGTACAGTTGTATCTGCCCCTATATTCCTGCATTTCTTTGCTTTTTCTTGTATCTCTATGTTATGCACTGTTACATACTCTTCCCTTTCACCCTTTGAGACGCTGCATACAGAAATGCGTATGCCAAGATTGCGCATCAACAGCCACAGCACTGATGAAAGTAACAATATTTAAAATGCCCCTGTTTTGATTCCATTTCTGTCATGTTGTCTTGGTCCTGCTGCCACTGTCATATGCCATCATCATCTTTATCGTCGTCATCCCATCACCCTCATCACAATGTCATTCCGTCTGTCATAACTTGTCAATAACACAGTTACCGACCGATAATTCGGACATCTACCCGACTACGCCACTAGCCCCATAGACTAGGCCAACCGCAACGAAATTTTCGACCGCATAAAAAGCGTTTTAGATAATTTATACATACAGTAGTTGCTGTGCAAAATTTTACACTTGATACGAGGGCGGGTGCATCACAATGTGCTCACAAACATCGGTATTTTTCATACCCAAACTGAAAAAACAGCAGCATTACCACTCGCCGTAAGTGACGTACGACTTGGATTATTGAGAACCAGCGGCCGTGTTGTCTGCTTCCCTTGCTTGTACCGTTCCTGTGTATCACCAAACAAGTCTCGCATGCCTGGTAGTTACAGAATTAGTATACTCTGCTAGTTGCTTTGTGCGCTGTGCCCACGACATTCTTTTAATCATTCTTCTTTGAGTCAAGCCAGTTGTATGTATCTGGTTGCCTGCGTGCAACGACCATAGCCTCGATGCGTTCTGTTTCCGCTTGGAGGTGGAGAGCGCAATGGGATGATCAACCTAATAGTGCGCGTGTGATACATGTGTG
The DNA here is from genome assembly GCF_013339745.2 of Dermacentor silvarum. NCBI lineage: Eukaryota > Metazoa > Arthropoda > Arachnida > Ixodida > Ixodidae > Dermacentor > Dermacentor silvarum. The sequence goes on along the minus strand of NC_051159.1, from coordinate 65,477,396 downwards.
CGCAGCTACGTTACGGTGGCAAAAATCGGACGCTCCACAGTCTAGTACGGCTGGCACAGGAATAGAACATGTCCTATCTCCCACTGGAGACACTGGAGGTGAGTGCACCGCGCGCTACCTGGGCTGACCAGCATGCTAGCCTACAGTTCGGTTTCACTGAAGCGAGCGTGCTGAGTTTGTGTGCTCGACAAATAACAAAGCGCTTGCTCGCCGCGCACTTGTGTGCTTGAGCTGCTGCAACAACTGATCGTTGTGCTGCTGCAGGTCATGTTTAATGTGCTGAACTATGCAGAGGGCAAAACTTTAGCGATCTTAGTGTCACCAGCATGACGTACCAACTTCGCCAGCCACTGCCTGGAACGCTGGAAACACCAGACTATATTCGCGCCTTTAACCTAGCTACCTAAGACCAAGTCGATGAAGCAGGCAACTACCGCTACGTATAGTAAAGGATGAGAAGTAGCTGAGGCTCAGCGCAAAGTGCATGTAGAGTCATGGCCAGTAAAGGTTTGTCCATTTGGTCTCTGGCGGCTTCGCATTTCAGCATAGTTTGCCCTCACATCTACACAGGGTTCGTAGTCACCATGAAGGAAAAAATTCAAGGGTTTTTAAGGACTTTCAAGGCCCTAACAAAAAATTTTCAAGGACTTGAAACAAGACTTTTTGAGATCATAGAAAAAGACCACAACATGCTTTACAGCAACGAAGCACATCTTTTACTGCACACAAGCAAAAGTAGGCACGTTTTCCACAATCAATAGCTAACTAAAAAGTTTTCACAGTTTCTTTTCTCAGCTCACTTTTTGTTTATTGGTGGTCTCACTGCATTATTTTCTGCAGGTGTTTTGCCGGTTTGCTTAACTAATTAATTTCACAATCTAGACGTATTGCACACACACACAAAAAGAGGCCCATTCTCAAACAGTAGACTCACGATTAAGTTCCTGAAGCTTTGCCTTCAACTTGTCATCCATTTCTGCAAGCTCCAGAGTCTTTTCTTTTGCCGTGTTTCTCAAGCTGTTGGACTTCACAATGAAGGTGATGTCGCTTGTAGCTTCTGCCCGCTCAGCGTAGTTGTCAGCACAAGCTGTTAAATCGGTAATTGTTGCCTCCAGCCTCCTCCTCTTCGTCTTCATGCCATGTATTTCTTCTTCAATGTGGCTTCTCTTTGATGCCTTTGACTGCTCGATCGCTTCTTTTTTTTATCCTCCAAGTAAGCTCGATAGTGGTTGTGTGCAGCCAAGACAGATCTATGCAACTCCTACGTTATTACAATGTTCAGGATGCCACTAGCCTTGCTTACTGCATCGTAAACGATTCGCTGCAACACATATGAGATCTCCTTCAGGTTTTCGAGAGAGACCTGGCGGTTCACGCTGAAGCCTCTTTCAACAGTTGCCTGCCCGTGGCTCAAGACGAGAAGAAGTTAGAAAACTTTCCACAAGTGGTTACAGGATGAGTCAACCTTGAAGAGCTCAAGGTAGAGCTCGTCCAGGCTAAAAGAGTGTTTGTCAAACTGCCGCAGGTTGTGTTTCTTCTCTTGCAGAAGTTCTGTGTATTCGCCTAGGACAGAATCGCACTCATGCTCACCCAACTGTCTAACTGCAATGAGCGCGTCTAATACTTTCCTGAAGCCTGTGAGGCACTCATCTGGCTTTGAGGTCATTTGGCGAGGGTCTAGCGAAGACAGGCTCCTAACTAGATGGTGTGTCAGCGGGATCTTCTGCATAATTTTCTTGGTAGTACAGATAAGGAACTGTTTGCATTCCATCTTGAAGGCAAATAAGTCCTTGGCGCTCACCTTTGCGGCTTTGACGATTTCTTCAGCCGCATGCCCAATGTCAACTTTCTCTGAGGATACACGGTTATTTGGGTTTACGAGATCCATTTTGAGCAAGCCGACAATTCCTGTAGAAGCTGACAGCACTGAGCACTTCATGAATCGGGTGAGTAGTTTCCTCACGAGACACTCAACATCTCTTTTTAAAAAGAACATCAGTGGTTTGTCCATTTGGTATTCCGTGAGGACCATTCCTCACGGAATACCAAATGATTCTGAAATGAACTGAATACAATGATTCTGAAACCATTTTCAGAATCATCGTGATGCCGAGAGCCAAGTTCAGTTTTGCTAACAGCAGTGGGTCCTGGCAAAATTCGCAGAGCTGTGTGAATGACGCACACTTTGGCAAGTTCACCTTTCTTTTTTGCACATTCCACGTACCTTTTCTCATCCCCCCACAGCACAATGGCACGTTCAATCACAACACCATTTTCTACCCAGCGGTGAGCAACAAAGTTGAGAGGAAATGTCATTTGGCCTGTCACAGTAGAGAAGTCTTCCCTTCGCGCTGGCGCATCATGAAAAATGGCACTGAGGCTTGAAAGAAGATTCTCTATGCCCCACTTGCTGGCAACACCCGCCCTGTAAGCATTATGTATTGTATGCAGTCCGCAAGTGCCCAGGTCCAAACACTGAACTTGATGGTTCTGCTGTAAGTATTCCTGCATTTCCCTAAAACACTTTAGGTTCACATTGGGGCCATCCATAGACAGCTGGACGGCTTTTGCCAGCGGCAAATCTGCCAAGGCAACCAGAAGCTTCTCCTGAAGGTGTTCGGCAGTCGAATGCCCCATGAACACCGACGTATAATATCTTGTGGTTACACGCTCGGGCATTGTGCTCCAGTACCGCAAATGAATGTCCATCTGTTTTCTCTGCAGGCAGTCGTTCAAAGACTCATCAAACAGAATGGTGTGGCCATAAGATTGCTCTAATTCACATTGTAGGCACAAGAGAAAAAATGGTCTCAGACCATGGCACACTACGTATGCAGATTTTCTTTCACTGCAGGAAAATGCCTTAGCGATTTCGCTATCCGGGAACATTTTTTTGAACAATTCCCCTGTGTGTGATGACGAGTTGTAGGAATAGTGTGATGTTACCATTTTCAGGGTCCACAGTATCTCCGCGTCGGTCATACACTCGTGTGCTTTGCACAAGCTGCTCACATCTGACGACGTTGATGGAGCTGGCTCGATGCGTTGCTCATGAGCAGTTGCCGTCAAGTAGCTCCGCATGGTACTACACGCCGTAGTTGCTTTCGTGTTCGCAATGTCTTTTGCGCTCTTCATATGACTTTTGAGGGCCGACTCACCCATTGATGATACGTCGAAGGTTTTCCTGCATGACTTGCACTTTGCCCGATGCGAGTTTGACGTATTCGGAGAAATCCACTCCCTATAAGCAGCACTGTTTAACCCCGACTGCTGGAAATTGCACTTTCCCGGCATATCGCAGCTACGAAAGACGTGACAGCGATTATTCGCGCACCGTGCATTCCCACAACGAAGGTAGGCTTAGCTGCGGTCGTTGCCGCCACTGTAACTATGCTACTGCGTTGTGGCTACAGAAACGAATTAAATTGGATGCTTTGGTTGGCTCAAGAACGTAGCTGCCAGGCGTTCAAGAGGTATCCGCTAAAAACCGGCTAAACGTAAGCCTACTGACGAAATTCAAGTATATTTGAGGACTTCAAAATAATTAAGGGTTTTCAAGGCCTTGAAAATGCTATTTTTAAATTCCAGGGTTTTCAAGGGTTTCAAGGACCGCTACAAACCCTGCTACACTATGGCTGCGCATTGCGTTCTCCTTCGTGACAAATGCAGCATGCGGTTCCTGCTGACAGCGTTTCTGGCGCTGTGCCAGAAAGGCTTTTGTTCGTCTACTTCAATGCGTCCCAATGTAGAGATGCACGTAATGTCTCGAAGATGATACACCATCGGAAATGATCACTCGAGATTATTGCCCCTCAATACCACTTACTTTTGCTTTTTGTGCACCATAGTGGCTTATAGTACTTGCATGTTTGTCACGCATAGCCATTCAGGAAGACGTACTTGCATGCTTGTGATAACACAAACTACTCGTAAGTGCACGGGTTTGTTAGTCACGCTCTAAGCCTATCTCAAAGCTCCTTGCTTATCTGCCTCAACACAGCCATGTTATAGAACACCTTGGCAAGGGTCAACAGGTAAATTGGCAACCCTGACTCCCACAACGACCATAGCGGTTGTGTTTGGAAACACTTACTCTCACTGCTGGGGTTGTTCACAGTGATGGACGACTCTTCAGCAGGGACAGGTGCAGCTGAAGGTGGAGATGGAAGAGCGAGCATGCCCGCTGGCGGCATCTCGAGCACCCTTGGCAATTCGGGGCGTTGCTTTTTAGCCTGGTTCCAGTGGAAACAGTAGCAACACCGGAATGCTGAAATTAAGTGAGAAGCATGGGGGTAAGCCCACATGTAGACACTGTGCAAGTGGTGCAAAAGGCTATTCAATTGCTCATTAACTCTTTCCCTACCGTGGAGAAAATAAGATGCTTTTTGTAGGTTAGGCCAAATTTTTTTCTCTAAAGGACCTACTGCACTCAATATTTTATGTAATGCATAAACAAAAAGCAGAATGAATGCTCTTCTCACACAAAGCTTTATTAACGAGATGTATGTCATAAAAAAGATATAAATTTCCAGTATCAAGACTATGGGACAAAACTGAACAAAGTTAGTAAAGACACTCTTGTATCTACTAAAAAAAAAGTGCGACAAAAAATTATGATATATACAAAATGTATTGTAGTCTATTAGGCACTATCTCCAAAAAAATTCAAATTTTTTATTGAACAGGTATTCCACGACAAAAATTTAACTGCAAGCACTACAGTTGGGCGTGCCGGGCTGTGGCCGCCAATGTTCCGGACTGGTTGCGTCGCCGTCACTCTCAGAGTCAAATCCCGATGAAAAGGCAACATCCTCAGATTTGCTGCTCCTCAATCCATCGATAAAATGAGCCGCACACGCAGTGAAATCACGAGCTATACGATCTTTCGAAGTGCGCACGCTGCTACCAGAGGCATCCATTTTGCTTTTTACTTGGATGACCGCGAAATTTCGGAGCGCATTTTAAAATTACCGCCTGGCGGGAAAAAAAATCCAACCACTTAGAAAACAAAAAATATAGTGCTCCTCTTTCACGTCTGATGGCAGTGTGTCTTTGAGCGGCATGGAAGGCATCGAAAGCAGCATTTCAAACCGTCGATAGCAGGCTAACGATACCCTATGGGCGCGATAAGGAAAGAGTTAAAAAACATGGTGGGCCTCATGGACTCATTCTGGTACTGGGAGGACACCCCATCTTCATGTATTCTGCGGCAATTTGTTGGGCTAGGGGGCCCACCTTCTAAACCTATGACCAGAATAAAATTGTGTGCATACCTGCCATCCTCAAGACTTTCAAATTCGTAAACTCGCGACCGGGGATTTGGGGGGGGGGGGGGGGGCGCACGGGACTTCTGCCGATGAGTACAACTTCAAACACACTTCAAAGTACTGATAGAGTCTAGTACTGACGAGGATTTCAGCATGCCATCACACTTTGCAGCTGCTACAGCTACGAAACACCAGAGTGCCGGAGTCGCACTGCGCGGGATGCAGCAGCTGGTCACACAAGAAAGAACACGAAGCCAACAAAACAGGGCATACTCGCTAAAAAAGTTTAGTGAAAACAACAGACAAGACGACAGGCCACATCCTCCTATACAGAAACTGTGCCTGCCGCATCGACCTGAAATCGCCGTCGTCTCTGGGGGCGCCACTTACGTAGGGCGGGTCTCTGCCGATGAGTACGACTTCAAACACACTTCAAAGTACTGATAGAGTCTAGTACTGACGAGGATTTCAGCATGCCATCACACTTTGCAGCTGCTACAGCTACGAAACACCAGAGTGCCGGAGTCGCACTGCGCGGGATGCAGCAGCTGGTCACACAAGAAAGAACACGAAGCCAACAAAACAGGGCATACTCGCTAAAAAAGTTTAGTGAAAACAACAGACGAGAAGACAGGCCACAGCCTCTTATACAGAAACTGTGCCTGCCGCATCGACCTGAAATCGCCGTCGTCTCTGGGGGCGCCACTTACGTAGGGCGGGTCTCTATGTTGAGAGCAACGACAACCAGGGATGTCGGGTTGTCCAAGTTATGGCGCACACCCCTATCTCCATGTGCAGCCACTTAAAGGGGCCCTGAACCACTTTTTATCGAAGTGGAGAAAAACATTTAGAGTGAAAATAGGCTATTTCAGAAATACTTTGCTGCAAAAAGTACTTCAATGCGTTCAGCAGAAGCGGAGTTATTGGCAATCAAACACGGCCTCTGCTGTGCTCACCTTCCTCCTTCAATGCCTTGCACTGCGAAGGCTACGGCGGAGTGGGACGGGGCCACAACGCTCTGCCTTCGAAATGTCACCGTGGCGCGCAGTTCAAATTTAATTTTGGATGATAACATAGACGCCATGACTTCCGATTTTGGTGCCTACGAAGCGATAAACATAAGCCAAACGCGATTGTCCACAGTGAGTTAATGTCGACGCCACAATTTCCGATTTCGGTGCCTGCACTAAATGTAAGCTAAAAGCGGTTGTCCACAGCGAGTAGCTAGTGGACTCGCGGCAGCACCCCGCGGCTGCCGCGGTGTAGCCGACCGCATTGACCAATAGCAGCCGCGTACAGTAAAAGCTCGATGATACGATCACGGCTAATACGAATTTCCGGATGATACGATTTTTTCTGTGGTCCCGGCCGAGCCCCATTACTTTGCAACGTGCTAGAGAACGGTTGTTACGAATCGATTTTCAGCCTGCGTCAGTTGATACAAATAAACGCCGCCCCATCGACGGCCGCGAAAGAGAACAGTGCGCAGTCACGCGCTTTCTCTCCTTCTCTTTTGGTGCAGAGGCGCGGCGCCGGACAGCGCGGACTCCGCGACTGGGCGCGAAGAGTTTGAAGCGGTGGCGCTTTTGGTGCTTCTGTACTTTTCCTCCTTTTCTGCGAGCCGTCAGATGGAGTGGCTGCTGCGCTTTGGGCCGCGTTCTTCGTGTTTGTGCCATTTTGCTTAGTCGCAGCGAGCTATGTCTCGCAAGCGGAAAGCACTCTCCTTTAAAGAGAAATTCGACATTCTTCGAAAGGTCGATGAGGATCCCAAGAGGAAGCGGACGGAGTTGGCTAAGGAGCTAGGCCTTGCAACGTCAACACTGAGCACAATTGTTGCACTGCGAGACTATCATGAAAAACGTGCTTTCGTTCAACGTCAACGCGAAGCAAGCGAATTCGAACACGCTTATTTCGAACATACCGCGCACCGACAATGCTCTTAGCAGCGCGCCAAATCACGCGGCGGCGCCTCCGACCGGCATTGCTCCGACACCTCCATAGAGCAAAAGCTCAGGAGAGACCCCTCAATGCCGCGCGCGAAGGAACGGGGAAAAAATACTTCTCGTGTACTTCTCTCTCAAATTGCAAGGTTGCCGTTTCTGCATCGCGCCGGAACAAGCGTGTACGATGACTATAGTGTTCAAGACACTCAGTCTAGAACACTCTAGTATTTTAGCACACACTAGTGCCGACGTCTCAGCCACGCGGATAAAATGGCCGTGAACCCTTCTCTATTTTCTAGTCACATGTTGACCTTCCACGCTGCGGCAGCAGCGCAGAGGGAAGCAGTGGCGGAGGCACAGTCGGGCCAACAAAACTGCCACGCCCGCAAACGCTCGCTTCCCGATAACCGCAGAAAACGAAACTTCAGGGGGTGGCTAAAATAAGCTGGCGCCAGCACGGCGGCGGGCGCGCACGGAGATGTGCGCATGGAGTCGAAGGTGAGAGAGCTACGAGGGAGTTGAGAGGGAGGGCGAGGGGTGCCACCGAAGCGGCGGAGTTGACGCGGCCAAATCCGCTTCCCTGCCGCCCTCCTCCCTCACCTTCGACGGTCTCCGCGCGCACCCGTGTGCCGGCACCGCCCGCTCGCTCCCTGAAGCTTCGTTTTCTGTCGTTATCGGGAAGCGACCGTTAGCCGGCGTGGGCAGTTTCGTGGCCCGCGCTTGCTATGCGCTTGCGCGCCGCGATATTTCACGACTCACACCGTTCGTGCATCGTGCTATGGTGCACGAATACTTCAAAAATACGTCCTTTTTATTCAAACAAATTTTCGGGCCCCTTCGAGTTCGAATTATAGAGATTCGACAGTAGTTTTAATTGTGTTTCGATGGTACGAATTTCGGCTAATACGAATATTTTTCGTGACCCCGTGAGATTCGTATCATCGAGCTTTTACTGTATTGTAATGTGCTTTATTATGTAATAAAGCACACAGAAGAGAGTGAGGATTATGGCTTCTGTTGAAACAAGAGCATTTGAGAGAAAGGCAACTTTGCATTCCGCTTGCGAGCTCCACGCACCGCCTACAACAGCAAAACTTGGCCGAGATGTTCACAGCAGCGTATGCTACCCGCGGACTATGTTATTTCGCCAAACCCGACGGGTGGTTCAGGGCCCCTTTAAAGCCCCTGGAAAAAAAATTTACACCCCTTACGTAAGTGGCGCCCCCGCCCACCAGCAACAATGTGGCTTTATTAGGAATTGAAATTTTTTTTCGCAAATAAAACCAATTTTCCGTGAAAACTGAGTCAACATTCGTAAAATCGTAAGACAGGTCCAAATTCGTACATTTTACGGAAAATTCGCAAGAGTTGGCAGGTATGTGTGTGTGTCTCTCTCTGTTTATAGCCCTTGCATCTCCTGAATTTTACTTTCCCAGCATCACCTTCGAATCTAGCAGGAATCATGATTGTCACAGTGCTACGACGAGAAATGGCGAGAGTGCTAGGCTATCAGTGCCACCTGATGGCACTGGGTGGCGCGGGTGAACAAAGAACATGCTTGCCCTCTTTGGCTACAAGATGCCAACACATACAGACCAACTGTGCTCTAGTTGGTCAGCATGGCTGAACATGATGCACACATGAACCTTGGTTTGCAGGCACAGCACCTGTAAATGATTTAGGCCTCAGAGTCTGGCATGGGCAAATATGCGATTGGCATTCCTAAGTGGCAAGTCGCAACATCTTCGATTCCTTAGTGCATCCCCTTTGAGTAACTACAGCATAGAGCACTTATAACGTAACTGCTTATAGTGCAGGACCGGATATAGTACGGTCTTTTCAGACTCCCGTTAATTTTCCCATAGCACTCCATGTATACGCATACCGCTCACAGTACAGCCGCGTGAGACGAAACACCGGTTATAATGCGGCTTCTGCGGAAAAATCTCGCCGACAAGGGCGGCAGCGAGCACGCTTCTCAACAAGGTGCGTGCTCCCGGCCGGCCTGTGCATTATTCAATGCAATAAAACTCTCGTTAATTCGGACTTATTTGGCCGCACATCGGTTAATTCGGACTACAATCGGAGCTCGCTGAGCGAGGAGCGCCGCAAATGTGCGACGCAAAAGAGCAAGAACGGCGCTAGCGTCCAACCGAAACGAAGCGGCGGAGTCCGCATCGCCCCAGCCATCAGTTGAAATCGTACGTGAATGACAGCAACGCTGGAACGCTTCAAGCCTATTTGTGTCCTTAAAGCCTGTATTCTTGCGCTTACTGCCGCGCGTAACACCGCGTTGGCCGCGGGCTTTCGTAACTGCGTGTCGTCATCCACGATCGCGTTGATAGCGGCCGCGGTTTTCTCTACAGCGGTTGCGGCGAACAGTAGTTTCATCTTTACTCGGTACGCGCGTTGGCCGCATGCCTAAAAAACTGCGTAGTCGCCATCGATGATTGCATGGATAGCGACCGTCGTTTCGACGGCTAGTTGTTGCAGCGACTGGACGACTCGGTGTGTGCGTCGGGCACATGCCTTCAGCACCGCAAAGTCGTTCATAATCGCGTCGATAGCGGTCACTGTTTTTTCCGCAGCAGTTGCGGAAAACATTTGTTTCGTTTTGACTCGGTGCAAAGCTGTCGAGCTTGAAGAGCACCGACTACATCGCGATGTGCGCGCGATATTACAAAGCGTGTCTACATGCTTGGTCTGCATGTTTTGCATATGTGCAGGGCTTGAAAATCGTTTTGGTTATAGTGCGGTGCCGCTTATAGTGCAGATATTCGCGACTCCGGCGACTTACGTTATAAGCGGTCTACACTGTACTCTCATTTTGACTCGCAGGGATTGTGTGCAGAAAAGAAGTGCCCTTTTACACTGACACGTGTATTGTTTCCAACCGCACGACCTGAGAAGTTGGTGTACACCAAATTTGGCACTTTGTGAGCCCAAGGTCACAAACTTCCGAGGTTGTCAAAAAAAAAAAAAAGCACCCACTGATCTAACACAGGGTGAAATATGCTGTGGGCTATAGCATCCAGATTCACGCTGCTCTAGCTGGTGGTCCCATACACCTCTCTGTCACTCATTTGCTATCATGTGGGCGTTATCACATGGTTCACAAGATGTATTCTCTGGATCTGATCGTGCAAAAAAAATATGAGAATTGTGGGGATCTGCGAGACCATGACCCAAGGCCACGTCAGAGGCAAGTTCCTCTTTCAACCACTGCCACATTCTTATTTGTCGTCTCAGTCTGAACCATCGTGAGACTACAGACCACAGTGGTCAATGGCAAAGAATCAAAAGTGAGGCAATGCGATAAGTAGGTTGACATGTCATGTCGGGTGATCTTCCCGCTGTAGCAGCGACAGCAAAAGGACTACAGGTCGGTCAAACTTTCTTATGCATTTGCTCACTTCATTGTTGTAGCTTTGCTTTTCTGCAAATGCTTCATCGAGACCACATGGTACAAGTTGTGGCTTTTTTCCATCAGCTCTAGAAAGTGTTCACTCGAAGGCAAATGACCGCAGTTCACCCAAATATTGCATTCTGTCATGTTTTGGACTCACTCGCCTGAGTGCCGCTGAGAATAATAGCATGGGGCTACGTGCTCCAACCAAGCTAGAGTGGAGATAGTCCAAGCCATAAGTGGTTAAGAAACATAGAGTAGAACCTCATTAATACGTACAAATTCAGTTCAATTTAGTAGAACCTCGTCAATATGAACCTACTTAAGTGCAATATAAAAAAAAAAAGAAGAGCAAGGGTAAGTTATCTAATTCATTTCTTAAAATCAGTATCGTCTTACTATGTATTCAATTCTTCCTGTTTCAAAAAAGTTCCACTGAAATTTACCCAGCATAATATACACATCCCTTAACTTTGCTTCAATTTTTCAGGAAGAAAAGTGCGTCCCTTACTTGAGTATATGCAGTAGTACGATCATGGGGAGGATGTGGGTTCAGCTCCCCTTTGGGGGCAAGTTGTTTTTTTATCCGCTTTCATTGCCCTTTGCCTTATCAATTTTACATTTATCATAAATCGACAAATAATTTTCCTCATGCTTTCCTTGGCTTCATATGGTTGTCGATCAACAAAAATTGGACTCCTCAGTTCCCCTTCTTCACAATTCCGTTCTCTATTTCTCATGTTAGAAGAGGCACACAAAATGAAAGGCTTATGTGTAGCAGCTATGCACATGTTTGAGTCCTGCAGCTCTGTCTTTATAGCCAGAAAACCCGCGAAGCACAGAGAAGGAAGGAGGCATTGGTCTAGTGTACCAAACGTCGAGAACAGAGAAGCAATAATGGCCGTCAGGACTTACACAGGTACTCGTATTCTTCCTTGAGCGCCATTCCGTTATGTGAGCAGCAGCGGGTGCAGATGAGCGCGTACCGGTTGCTGGGGCCCTCTCCCACGAGAAAGTCGATGACTCGGTCAAAAGCTGTCCTCTCTCGAGGCAGGATTGGCCGGGGCAGGGTAGGCACCGGCAGCGGACCTGGATTTGCGCAAAGTTGCACCAACTTCAACTCGTAACAAAAGCAGACAGGATGCTCAAGACATACAAACGGCAGGGCAAGTGCAATTACAGCGTTCAGAGTAGTAGTTAGCAAAACAGAGTAAGAACAGTTTGTTTAACCCTTGTTAATGGCAAAATCAGTTCATTTGGAAGACTCGCTCCTTGTCCTTCACCCATTTCGCATTGTTTGATTTCGAAGACGGCAACCTACCAACTCGCCCAGCTTGGCAGTTTGATTCCCTCCCTGGTCCTGGCAAATATATGCATCATGCTACGGCATTGGAAGCTCTTCTTATCTTCACAGCAGTTAATTCTGATGACCCACACAGTGCGATGAGTGTGAAATGCCATCAATGCACAACACAGGATTGGTGCCAGCGTCAAACCAATAGGCTTGAATAAATGTGCATCACCCCAATGATTTCATTAGTAAGAGAGGCAAAGTGGCCAAGAGTGGCAGGAACTATCAGGGCACCTTTGCACATTTTTTTTTCTTATTTAGTAGTGCCACATTCGCCACTTGCCAGTGGGACTGCTCAGTTGCAAAGGCAGTTACGTGCACATGGTAACGTGATCCGGTCCACTCTGGGGGCTCCTCCTACTTCTTTTAAGCTGGATGGGAAAGGAGAATGCACGTTGCTCTGCTTGCTCCAGTTCAGTCTCGGCTTGCCGCATCTCTTTCCTCAACATTTTTACGGCACATGACATTACACTAGCTTGCGACGCATTGAACCTTCGCCTTTGGCTCGGGTTTGTGCGAAAAGCGGTGCATGGGAGTGAGATATTGATCGAAATAACTGTTGCATGGATTTTGGAGTTCGATTTCACAGGAGTTTTTCCCTATTCAAATAAATAGGATGACTTTGCCGGGACCAACAGAGTAGTTTGAATTATCTGTCAATTCGAATTATGAGATTTCGAATTATTGAAATTTCAATCTAATAGCTTGTAGTAAGGATGTAGTACAGTTAAACCTGGATATAACGGAATTGACAAATTCCCGAAAAACTTCGTTATAAAGAGGATTTAGTTATATGCAGGTTCGGCACGAAAATTCGAAAAAGAAACGCTTACCGTATTTACTCGATTCTAACGCGCCCTCGATTGTAACGCGCACCCGTTTTCCGTTTTCGTCGAAGCACTCATTCTTGGAATGTCACACCAGGTACTGGATGCGTGGACACGTGTCGTTTCGCACAAGTGCGAGGCATCGGAAACCAAAAGCGAGCGTCACGATAGTGTCGTAGCGTCGTATAGTGTTACAGTAGAACCCTGCTGTTACGTCGTTTTCGGCCAGTCCCAGCACAGCTCCCACAAAACTCAATGCATTGGAAACCCCGCTGTTGCGTTGCAACTGTGGGACCGTTCCCACATCGTACATTGCGAACTGCCACCCCACGCTGGCCCGAGCGGCCATTTTGACTTATCATGTTGCTTGGCTTGGTGGTGATATAATCTCGACCGGGTGAGGTGGGTCGTCACCGCAGGAATCAGGAGACGACGATGAAGGCGGGCATAGTGATGATGAAAAATAGAAAAGATTGTATTCACTTCATTGGTACATGGTTTTGACTCTATCTGAGTCTCAAGCGGTTCTGATTAACACGGGGGCCAGGACGGCCTTAAATCCCCTCGTGGTGGCCGTCATTTCCGTCGGGGAAGTCCTCTCTCCGGTGGTCAAGTTGACGACCTCCTCGCCCTCGGGTCCTCCTTCTTGGTAGCTCGCCGTTTTCGTCTGCTCCGTAGAGATGAGAGCTCTCTCGGGGCTGAAGGGGATTATCTCGTCAGGGGAAAAGCGCTGGGGCTTGCTTCCCACATTGGAGAGATACAGATTCCAGGCATAACCTGCCGATGACTCCTTCGGGGAACTTGTGGAAGTGTCAGACCTCTGTCGGGCGGTCAAGTTGGCGACCTCCTCTCCCTCGGGTCTTCCTTCTTGGTAGCTCGCTGTTTTCGTCTGCTCCGTAGAGGTCAGACGCTCTCTCGGGGATGAAAGAGGATTATCTCGTCACGGGAAAGGCGCTCGAGCTTGATTCCCACATTTGACAGGTGCAGTTCCAAGCCGATCATAACAGTGGCTTGACGATGGCACTAGCCGCCCAAAGTGCCGGGGGCGACAACTATGACGTATTTTCTGTTTCCGCCAGCAAAAGTATGGCCCTTGAGATCCATATTTGTTATCTAAAGATGGTGTCTATGATGCGTTGTGGCCCTAAAATTGGTGTTGCCTCATAGATGTTCTGTATAAAGTCCAAGGGCGATAACGCACTCGCCGCGCGCCGTATGCTGTATGTGCGAGTGAGAATGTGCGAGCGGAGCCGACGACCTCGTCTAAATCTCGCGCGCGCATAAAAGAAAAGCAGGGAGGAAACGCGCCTTCTTCCGTTGCGCTCGAGGCACCGGCGAGGGAGCAAGGGGGGGGGGGGGGGGGGGGGGTAGCGGGCGGCGTTGTACTGTACTCTGGAATCAACTGCGTACTGCGCGGCGGCGCGCGGTCGCACGGGCCATATCTTGAAAGCGATCTGCGTTGGGGCAGAGTCGAGGCAGTGTAGGTGCGTCGGCGGCTCGGCTCGTAGCTTTGTGCGTGCTGTGTGTTCTCGGCACTCAGTTTGCGTTGCAGCGATAGACAACAGCACGAAGGTCACTTCGCTCGTTTCTGCAGCGGCGCTTCCACACGCCGCCAGCGTTTGACAGCGCGTGTCCGCCCTCATCGAGTGTGATGTGTCACAGCGTCTGCCAGCACGTCAGCAACATCAACTGGAAAAGGAGAGTACCAGCTTGGCAGGCTAGGCCAGCTGCAGCAAGCGGCAGGATCCAAGTTTGAATGAAGGGAGGGGGAAAGAAAGGTCACGCCAGCGGCGGCAAGATCGCCAGGTCGAGGGATGCAGGCCCGCCTCGCACACGCTCGCATGCACGCACACGCTCGCTCGCTTTGCATTCCGTCGCGGCAGAGGTGCTTCCGGTTGCTGCTCGCGCAAAAATGACAAAATTTGGGGCAAAATCTCTAGGTTGTCGGTGGGGAAAATTCGTTATATCGAGGGGGTCTCCCGCTGCCACTTCGTTACGTAGAGGTCTCAAATACATGTGCTTCTATGGAGTAACGGCGGGGAATAGAAAAACTTCGTTATATCCAGGAATTCGCTATATGGAGGTTCGTTATAAGCAGGTTTAACTGTATCGCCAGTCCCTCGCTTGCTCTGTGGACTGTCATGAAACGTTCAGTTTAACATTTGTGTGATATCAGTGTAGTCACCATCACCCATGCTTCAATGCATGAATTCAAGACTGTGCCCATTCACTTATTCTTGATACGTGCATGATGAGTGAATTTTTTATCCTTGAAGAAAAGTGTGCATCGTGAAGGTCGGCAACGCAGGCAGACCTTGTGTAGTAGCGGTCCGTGAACGTGGCCAAACAGATTCGTTCCATTTCTTAACAATCCAGTCGCGATATTTTCAGCAAAATACTGCACACATCTTCCCTCTACCGTTCCACATTTTGCAGCATGAATTGAGCACAGTGCGTTAGCCATCACCAAGTAATATTTCCAACAGCTGGTCCCACAGTAGGAATGTAGAAGTGGTAACCATTTGACGTTCACTTGAGGCAACATGTGGCACGCCGCCGGATGCGCCATATCGTCCCTCTAGAGCAAACTACTCTGCGAAAAGGGTCTATATGAAAGTTGCTGCAGTATTGGGTTTACAGACTTTGTGTGCTCTCTCGTTAAGACTCTGCATCATCGGACGTTACAACCAGCATTGTCGCTGCTGTATTACCCCTACGGTAAACCTGGCATTCCGCAAACAGCACTACATTTATGGACATGCTAAAGCTCTCTAACTAATCAAGGTTATGGTGCCCCCTCTGTGTGGGTGATTCAGTTCTCACCGTGTGCTTGCTGCCCATTCCTCGACATGCCTGGAGCAACCACCATCATGCGGCGCTCCTCAAAGGGAGCATTGGGCATTGAGGAGGAAGGCATCTTGAGGTTCGAGTGAGGTAGCCGGGCTCCTGGGCGCATGGGGGCGCCCTTGATGGGTTGGGGTAGCATGCGCCGCCGCAAATCTACGCATGCCAAACACATCTATTTTTAGGCACACACACAAGCACAAAATCCTTTTATCTATTACACAAATTAGCATTCCTTTAGGAGTTATGCATCATTAGAGAACTTTAATAAAAGCGTAAGGTGGCGGCAAGCACCCAATGCACAAGGAGGCTGCAAGACCGCAATGTGTAGAGTTTCGTAGAAAAATTACTAGATGGGAAATCGGGTGCCAGTTTATCAAAGTGGAAGTTTGGACACATTAGTACTCCATAAGGACAACTAAAGAAGCACGAGCGAGACCCTCACGTAAAAAGGCACACAAAAGGCAGATAAAAAGCGCATGTGTGTTTATGTGCTTTTTATGTCCATGTCCCGCTAACGCTTATTTAGTTGTCCTTCTGGTGCTAGTGTCGACGGTAGCTGCAAGCATGGGAGCTCAGCCAAGCAGGGGACTGGTGGCAAGTTCATGGATCTGCCTCAGCTTCATCTTTCTGGCTTCAAATGGCTTTACGAATTATCCCATTCAACAATATACTGCAAAACGAGCGCAACTATTCAAATTGGTTATGCAGGTGCACAGAGTCTTATTGTCTTAATACATAAAAAAAATACGACTGCTTAAAAAAATACCTGCAGAACACATCTCACAATGACTGTCGACATAATGCTATTAACATTCAAGCCATGTAATGACATCGTAGTGTTGAAGACACCGTTATTTACAATGCGACATATGCAACTATATGCAACACACTTTCTCTGGGATCTGCTCACTTTGCTACGACACACTCGCTTGCCAGGGTCAAACACGATCGCGACGCCATGACAAGAACTGTATACGACACAGTGACGACGTTGGAATGACAAAGAAGGAATGATGATGAATGTATGAGGACAATTAGATGGCAACAATGGTACAACCAGGTCTGTTTTCATGACAATGGAATGACCATGATGGCATCATGACAACTGTATGATGACGCAATGACAAAATAGCATGACAATGGCGACACAATCCCAACTGAATGATGACGGGGTGATTATGATGGAATGCCAAAGAAATGATGTCAATGGAACAACGAAGGCAGCATGACAACGGCACGAAAACAATTGGATGGTGTGACAAGGGTATGACGACGGCATGACGAGAGTCAGATGAGGAAGATGAAATGACAATGGTGGAACAACCACAACGGCATTACAACCACGGCTAGATAGATAGATTCAACATGCCTGAAGTAGACAAGGAATGCGGGTCACAAACAGCGCAAGAAATGTGACAAGAAAGAGACAAATACAATGCGGTTGGCACAATGTGTTTGGTTTGTCTCTCTTTTCCCATTTCTTGTGCTGTTTCTGTTTTTAAGGACACAAGGACAAGGTCCTGAAGAGAGAGATAATGCAGAAGACGGCACTTATCCATGCTGCCGTGCCTCTTGCATCAATTTCGGTTTGCTGAGTGGCATTTTAAGCCAGGTAAGCTAGAAGTGTTGACAATGTCAAGCCAATGGGCATATGTTGACCAAAGTTCAGCCGATGTAGCCATATATTAGCCCTACACTGGCTCCTCCTTGGTGCTAGGGAAGCTGCTGAACAGTTGACTAAAAATGCATTGCAAGACTCATTTCAAAAGACTCACATAAAATACATGGCAGCACCCTTAGACTGCCACCTTCCTCAGACTTATCCAAGTCAGATGGTTGCTATACTGCTCAAACTGGCCACTGCCAGTCAACAGTCACACTAGCTTTGATTGGTGTCCAAATTTGGGACTCTTATTGCTTGGGATTCTTTGTGTAGATAGGTTAGCCTGGCCAACTGTGAGAATTTTAATGCACTGGCAAGTAAGCAAAGCTCAAATCTCTTCAGTCGACTTCTGTTAATTCGACCCTGATGGGACCAACGGAATTGCTTGAATTACCTGACAGGTCGAATTAAACGACATGCAGAAAAAAACCGAAAAACACTGCTGATTCATTTGGCAGTACTTGCCCGATTCTAGCACGGCCCCAAATAAAACATGCACATACTTTCTGTGTCCAAAGTAGAAAACTAACACAGAGATGACATTAAAGCTCCTAAACAAAGTAGAAATCTAATGCACAACATATGTTTGAGCAAAACAAAATGGAGAAGGGTCTAATGTGTGTTGCACAATGGCAGCCGGTTTTTTGAAGTCAGCTTCGACACGCAATGTTTTAAAATGAGCTTCGCCACAATATATCTGTGTCATGCGGTAAAACACACATGCCACGAAGGCGGTTTTGATTTTGTATTTGATTTCATCGTACCAGAAATTTGCGGCCTAACTTTCTCATAAAAAAAAAGAATGCGTACATTCAAATTGGGTAATTACCAAAATCAGAGATTGTGAGCTATGGTTATTGCTTGAAAAGCTTACTAGGGTTTTCAGTGGGAGATGACGTGTGTTCCAACGCACTCACGAAATAAGGATTGAAATAACGACAGTTTGGGCCTATAGAAAGGCACGGACGCCACCCGACACTTTTGGTCGGGATCAAATTAACTGAAAAATCTAATTACCCAGAGTCAAATTAAAGAGAGTATACTGTACCAGGGCGGTATTCTTTGGCGATCACTTTCACATGACTCTGCACCATATGCGTCACACATATGGCCGATAGTGCTTCGGACGCTGTGCCAAGCTTGTTATCTTCACACAGTGCGAAGAGCACTGTCGGCCGTATACAGTAAAAGCTCGATGATACGATCACGGCTAATACGAATTTCCGGATGATACGAATTTTTCTGTGGTCCCGGCCGAGCCCCATTACTTTGCAACGTGCTAGAGAACGGTTGTTACGAATCGATTTTCAGCCTGCGTCGGTTGATACGAATAAACGCCGCCCCACCGACGGCCGCGAAAGAGAACAGCGCGCAGTCACGCGCTTTCTCTCCTCTTTTGGTGCGGAGGCGCGGCGCCGAACAGCACGGACTCCGCAACTGGGCGCGAAGAGTTTGAAGCGGTGGCGCTTCAAGAAATAAATACTTTTTACGTACACGTGCCTGAGTGAGTTCACCTCTGACTCTTTAATTTAGCTACAGTCGAATCTCGTTAATTCGAACACGCTTATTTCGAACATACCGCGCACCGACAATGCTCTTAGCAGCGCGCCAAATAACGTGGCGGCACCTCCGACCGGCATTGCTCCGACACCGCCATAGAGCAAAAACTCAGGAGAGACCCCTCAATGCCGCGCGCGAAGGAACGGAAAAAAAAAGAACCCGCGGCGGAAATTTCCCCCTCTCTCAAATTGCAAGGTCGCCGACTAGAGTGTTCTAGACAACCGTATTCTAGCACACACTAGTGCCGACGTCTCAGCCACGCGGATAAAATGGCAGTGAATCCTTCTCCTCTATTTTCTAGTCACTTGTTGACCTTGCACGCTGCGGCAGCAGCGCAGAGGAAAGCAGCGGCGGAGGCACAGTCGGGCCAACGAAACTGCCACGCCCGCAAACGCTCGCTTCCCGATAACGGCAGAAAACGAAACTTCAGGGGGTGGCTAAAATAAGCTGGCGCCAGCACGGCGGCGGGCGCGCACGGAGATGTGCGCACGGAGTCGAAGGTGAGAGAGCTACGAGGGAGTTGAGAGGGAGGGCGAGGGGAGCCATCGAAGCGGCGGAGTTGACGCGGCCAAATCCGCTTCCCTGCCGCCCTCCTCCCTCACCTTCGAAGGTCTCCGCGCGCACCCGTGCGCCGGCGCCGCCCGCTCGCTCCCTGAAGCTTCGTTTTCTGTCGTTATCGGGAAGCGACCGTTAGCCGGCGTGGGCAGTTTCGTGGCCCGCGCTTGCTATGCGCTTGCGCGCCGCGATATTTCACGACTCGCACCGTTCGTGCATCGTGCTATGGTGCACGAATACTTCAAAAATACGTCCTTTTAATTCGAACAAATTTTCGGGCCCCTTCGAGTTCGAATTATCGAGATTCGACAGTAGTTTTAATTGTGTTTCGATGATACGAATTTCGGCTAATACGAATATTTTTCGTGACCCCGTGAGATTCGTATCATCGAGCTTTTACTGTACTTTGATATATCCAGTGTCAAGTCTCACGAAAGTGAAACTATCTCCGAAAGTGATCGTCCAAGAATACCACCCATAGCCACCTGCTAGCCTTAGTAGGAGACTACAACTACTACTCGGACACTACTTGTACAGATCTTGACAGCCGTAACAGCCCACTGGTTTATGTGCTGAATGCATCTCTAGAAGAGGTAATCTAGGGTTCTGTCCTGGAAACCGTCAAATTCTGTGTTCTTCCGACAATAACGACAATAACGAAAATCTTCTGACAATAACGGAAGATTGGCCCACGCAAGAGGCCGCGTTTCTGCCAGAAAGCTTGCCTTCGTACATAGCATTTTCCGCCAGCGTTTCCTGGTAAACATTACAGTTACATAAGCTGCAGTTTCCGGGAAGCTCGAGAAGCAGTCAGGGATCTTTGAATGCTATTGTGTTCCACTAAGCAAAGCTTAAGTGTCCTCCAAACTTTTTGAGCCAATCAGAGAACACAAGATGCTGAGCCTGAAAATATGCCAGAAATTGAAAATTTCTAAAATAGCACATGTGAGGTCAGGGCGTGCAGCACTAGAGGGCCAAGGTTGAGCACTGCTTACAGTAGTGGACAGCTTAAGACTTAACTGCATTAAACCCAGCGAACACCATTGCTTGCTATCCTTAAGGACGTGTGCCTGACTTGACTGAGTCGGCATTCTGCTCAAAGCCAGAGGGTGCGGAATCGAATCCCGGCCACGGCGGCTGCATTTCGATGGGGGTGAAATGCAGAAACGCCCATGTACCGAGCATCGAGTGCACATTAAAGAACACCAGGCGGTCAAAATTAACCTACAGTCCCCCACTACGACGTGCCTCATAATCAAATTGTGGTTTTCGAACGTAAAACCCCTATTTGATTAATTAATTGACATTCTGCTCAAGAATATTAGGAGACAGCTCACTATAATGATACCACTAATATTAAAGTGAAGCTATACCACAATAGCTTCAAAACTTGAGCACTATCTCGCCTACAAATTTTGTATCCTCTGTTATCAAACTTCACTCTGCAGCCACAGTATGTTCCAAACTGCACCGATCCCCATAACAAGGTCACAACTGATTCCTTGCATTCGTCCTAGAAATGGAACCACATTCGCCAAAGTGTCTCCGCCGTCACCAATGAACTTCTTCATGAAATGTCAGCAAACACTGTATACCTATGATCTTTATGCTACTACCTCAACTTACTGAGCATGCTTTACTCTGTTGCTTTGTAAACACTGCCCTCTTTTATGCCATATAACCCCAAAGGTCATATTGTTACACACGAGGTGTTTAATGCAGAACCAGATGAATCTGGTTGATGAGCGCATTTCGAGAGCGGTCCCAAGGCAGCTTAGCTAGCGTCGTTCTCCTCTTCCACCTTTTCTTCCACCTAGTTATCTGTGTGGCATCAGTGGTTCATCGCAAGAGCTCATGACAACATAAAAAAAAGAAGAAAAATAGGCCAGAATAGGCTAGCTCTGCGTGATTTTGATCATTGTGACATCTTGACAGTTGTGTGCATGTGCATCAGGGCGACCTTGCACACTCTCCTTTATCAAAGTGTATAGTGTATGACAACTGATGCCAATGGTGGGATCAAACCTCGAACCATGCGCGACTGATTGTGGGATCGAACCTCTGTCTTTGAGCACAGCAGTGCAATGCTCTAACCATTAGGCCATTGTCGCATGCATGCTTCTCTCATGCCAAAGCCACTCTTTGAAACACATGGTGCCTGCGTCACACGCAACCTGGTGACAGCTGGCACTTTGGGACACGTGTTAGACCGCACCGCCTTCAGGATTGCCCCATTTTTTGTCGTCAGAGGAATGCGACGCTTTTAAATTGGATGAAGTCTGCTTATAATGCTATCACATAAAAAGTAAGTATACTGCTATAGTTATAACCCTTCATTAACACCATTAAATTTAGAATCCCAATGTGACTGACACAGTGTCTCCTCTGTTTTACAAGATACTTAGGAGTGCATGCATTAGGGTCTACACTAAAAGGCAGAGTCAGACCAAATTTACGAACTCCTACACAGGCAGAACTGCAACAACTTCAAACCTTAAAGAATTTTTTTCTTGACTGCTATCACAGCTATAATTTTCTGTTGTCTGTTATAAAACCTCGTTTTGCAGCTGCAGTATGTTTCAAATCCCATCGATCACCGTTATAAGGTATAAATTGATTCATGCCACTGCATTCGTCAGTGTTCATTGGCTTTACAAACCATTTTTTACTTAACTTTCCCATGCAGGAGACCAAAGCAATAGCACAGGCTACAGCCTTAAAAAAGACATGCACACACTGGTGCTTCCCCCTGTCTGATAAGCCACAGACAAAAGAATGCTAGCTCGTAACACTACACCTTGCTTCCACTAAGTATTAAATATTAGTCCTACATATGCTACTATTAACGTGTTCCACTGCAATGTGCCTAGAAAATTCCCATTTGCCATCTTTATTAAGGATTTGGTTATTCAAAGCATGCATTTTTTTGAAGCCTGATTATTTCTTAAGCATGCTTTCTTCCAAAACTATGCACAAATACTTTTAAGGGGATATTGTTAGCTTCACTATAACATCTGCACTGCAACTTCTAAGTACATGTGCAAAATGCAGCGCTGTTGCTCTTGAAGAAGTGGGTTACTAGGCTCTTCTTGAAAGACTAAACAAGCCACAAGCAGGTCTCACCTGGATCTGTGCCAAGCAATGGCTTGACAGTCTTCTCTTCTAATTTCTGAAAAACAAAATAAAAAAAAATTCAGGCAGTAGGTTCAAGAACCACAAAGGGGCTTTTCTGTTATTCATTGAATCTTTATGTTAAAAGGCATTAATTTCAGAATGTGTGATGACTAGACTCCAATGGACAATATGCGAAACCTGCAAGTGAGTTTCTTCACAAACCTCATTTGAACTAATCCAAGATAGTGGAAATATCGACTAGAGTCTCAATTCATGTGTCAACATGCGAGCTGGTTGCTATATTTCTGCCGCCCTCCGTTCCCTTCCCTGTCCAAGCTTTCAAAATGTATGTTACAGCTTTAATTAACAGTGCTACTAGCAAGAACACGACCATCTTGGTTGTGGCAGGTTAAATGTGTGAGAAAGCCAGGTTACGGAATTTTACATATTGTCCATTTCTGAGGAAATATGTTCCATGTGGTTATCAATTACTTTCACGGAGTACACATTTCAGTCATGATCACTGCAGTGTTTGTCACACGACACAAAACAGATGTGCCAACATTGGGCACATCTATGCAGGTCATCAAATTTACGCAAAGTATCTATGCCGAGTGTACTAGAAACATTGTTACTGCCATAAGGGACCAGCTGCAAATAGCGTATCAAAGAAGTTTGTATTTTACAACAACCATGCACAAATAAAGACATTATTATTTGAGCATTTTATTTCCACTCAAGTGCAATAAATCTTCATTATAATCAAGATGTCGGGGAAGAAACTTGGCTTTGCTTTAAACAGTATTTCATCAAAAGCAGAAAGGCTCTATAAAAGCCATAGTAATGCGCGAGTTCATATTCAGTTAAACCCGTTTATAATGAACTCAACCGTTCTGAGAAAAATGGTCGTTTTATCAGTAGTTCGTTATATAAGTATGAACTCCCCCTTAACCCTTCACTGCCGGGTTTTTTTCTGACTGCTCCTCACCCCCTGCCGGGTATTTTTTTCATGTTGGTTCAGTGGAAATTTCATGCTAGTAATGCACCATGATACTCCACAGGACATGTAAAGATATTCATCAGCAGTTCTTGAATTTCTTCGTCCGTCAAAGCGCGGACGCATGTGGCGCGCGGACTCGCCATGGCTGCTGCGCTCTGCCAAGAAGAAGCAACGCGGGTGTAAACACGTGAACTCCATCTGTAGTGTAAAATTTAATTTACAAGTTCTATGTGTTTAGGTGACCTCTCCATAGATGGCGGGACACGAACGCAATCTTTTTTTGCACGAAGTTGTCTCGGGAGTGGCAGGGAGTGAGTTTAAAAAGCAACACGAGTATACTAGAGAGTAGCAGGGGATGCGCGTGGGTGGTTTCACGAGTTATCTCAGTAGTGACAGTTAAAGGGTTAAAAAAAAGCTAAAAAATTAACCGCACTGAAGCTGCCATCAGCAGTTACAATTCGGCAGCAATTTGGTTTGAAAATCACACTTTTCACATTCAGTGTCACTTTTGTTCGCTCACCTAGCTGCAAATTTCATTTAGAAACGTCCATACAAAGAACAAAATGCGGTGTTGTATCGCTCTTTCACAATGACGCCTTGTTCCGATGACCTGCTATTTCAGAACTGCAAGCACAGCCACTATTTTTTATTTGAGTGCTTGCTATATATTTTACTACTAGCAGGACATGACTGTACTCTACACCATGGGTTCTCAAAGTGGGTTCCGCGGAACCTACGGGTTCCGCAGGCCCCTGCTCGGGGTTCCGCGAGCCACTGATAAATTTTCCCTGGTCCCGCTCCCGACAAGTGTCTAAAACGGTGAACACGAGGTGCGCTTGATCCAAAGAACCTCCATTACCCATGCCTGAGTGTCAAAAAGCACGTCACAGTGCGTAACAGCAACGCGCGAACTGCGAAATAAATACGCAAGCAGCTTGTAGCCACCCAACCTCTCAGAACGGGCAGCGCGCCTAAGCTTTCGCACTTGAAGCTCGGAGGCCGTAACTTACCACCATGCGCATTTCTCCTATTTGTAGATAGGGTAGGTGCCGATAGCGTGCGCACTGACCTATACGTTGAAGGAAAAAAAAAAAAACAAAAAAAAAAACGCGGAGCACAGCAAATGCGCGCCGCAGAAGAGCAAGAACGGCGTAGCGTCCAACCGAAACGAAGCAGCGCAGTCCGCATCGCCGTGGTCCTCAGCGGCAATCGTACGCGGCACGTGACTGACAGCAACGCCGAAGCGCTTTGTGCCTAATTGTGCCTTTAAAGCCTTTATTCTTGCGTTTATCGCCGCGCGTAACACCGCGTTGGCGGCTAGCCGCGTGCCTCCGTAAGTGCGTAGTCGCTATCTCTGATCGCGTCGATAACCACCGCAGTTGCGTCCGCAGCGGTTGCGGCAAATAGTAGTTTCGTTTTCACTCGATGCGCGCGTCGGCTGCGTGCCTTCACAACTGCGTATACGCCTCCCATGGCAGCGTCGATAGCGACCGCAGTTTCGTCCGCACTTCTTGCAGCGAAAGGTAGTTTCGTTTTGACTTGGTGCGTCTGTCAGCCGCCTGCCTTCTGAACCGTAAAGTGGTCGTCCATGATCGCGTCGATAGCGGCCGCGGTTTCGTCCACACTTCTTGCAGCGAACGGTAGTTTCGTTTTGACTTGGTGCGTGCGTCAGCCGCCTGCCTTCTGAACCGCAAGGTCGCCGTCCATGATCGCGTCGATAGCGGCCGCGGTTTCGTCGACAGCGGTTGCGGCAAGCAGTAGTTTCGCTTTTACTTAGAAGATAAAAAGCACCGGCTACATCGCGATGGACGGACAATTTGTTGGCGAGCAGCTGAGTGGCGAAAAAATAATCGGGATGTGCGCCCGTTGGTGCAAAGCGCGTCTCAGATGAAAACGCGCGCCGCAAAGGATGTCGCGAGGCCTTCGCCGCTGCTAGCGCTAATCAGTCATGAGATGAAGAGAATTTCAGCTTCCGCACTGGTCTTGTGCTAAATAGAAACAAGATTTGACGATTCATTGAGTAAATGAAAGCGTGTTGACGTAGTGCAGCATTTGTTTGTTTTCTTGCTACCCTCGATAATTCGGTTAAATCAGGGGGGGGGTTCCTTGGCACTTTATGGAGCTTAGCAGGGTTCCCTGGGATGAACGTACCTGAGAACCCCTGCTCTACACAAAGAGAGCGAAGCGTTCTAGTCGGCTGGAAGCATAAACTTCAGAAACTACTGCGACATGCTGCCATTCTGCAAAGGTCTTGTACATCGCGGTTTCAGCATTACGACTATGCGTCAGCCACACAAAAGCCGAAAAATTATGTTCGTTGGGCGAAAATAAAAGCTATGTTCGGAAGGTAGAAAGTCACCGTGAACCGTCATCAGCAATCGGCAACACATAAACGAAGCGTCGCCGAACTGTGATTAGCTGATAAAGGCGTAGTAACTGCTGATCCTTTGCAACATTGCGTGATGGCAGCGCATGGCGCAGCGTTCTCGCCGACTCGGGCCACGTGAATAATGACAGGAATGCTTGAGTGGCTGTTGTTCCCATGATGAAAGAACATAAATGGTCGTTCCAAATCGTTAAAATAGGCGTAATGCACGTGGTGCCGCACGGACAATTGCTCAAAAATGCATGCTGCCATTGCGGCATCCGATATCGCACCGCCGCACACACAACAGCACGCCCAGCACCATGCTGTTTAAGCTGTACACCTCCTCTCTGTGCAATGAAAACGAGTGGAGCATGTGACTTTTGCCGCTTCCGAAATCCACGCACTGCGGCCACTCGCACATATCGGAAACCCGATCATCGTCGCAGTTGGACTGGAGTGGGGCTCGCACTGCTGTGCGCCCAGTTTTGTCATTCTTCCGTGCTTTAGTACAGTATAGACCACTTGTAACGTAACCAATTATAGTGCAGGACCGGATATAGTACGGTCTTTTCAGACACCCGTTAATTTTCACATAGCACTCCATGTATACGCATACCACTTACAGCGCAGCCGCGTGAGACGAAATACCGGTTATAATGTGGCTTCCGCGGGAAAATCTCGCCGACAAGGGCGGCAGCGAGCACGCTTCTAAACAAGATGCGTGCTGCCGGCCGGCGTATGCATTATTCAATGCAATCAAACTCTCGTTAATTCGGACTTATTTGGCTGCACATCGGTTAATCCGGACTACTTTCGAAGCTCGGTGAGCGAGGAGTGCCGCAAAAGAGCAAGAACGGCGCTAGCGTCCAACCGAAACGAAGCGGCGGAGTCTGCATCGCCACAGCCATCAGTTGAAATCGTACGTGAATGATGGCAACGCCGGAATGCTTCGAGCCTATTTGTGCCTTTAAAGCCTGTATTTTTGCGTTTACCGCCGCGTATAACACCGCGTTGGCCGCGGGCTTTCATAACTGCGCAGTCGTCATCCACAACCGCGTCGATAACGGCCGTGGTTTTCTCCGCAGCGGTTGCGGCCAACAGTAGTTTCGTTTTTACTCGGTACACGCGTCGGCCGCGTGCCGAAAAAACTGCGTAGTCACCATCGATGATCGCATAGATAGCGACCACGGTTTCGACGGCCCCCCAGTTGTTGCAGCGAATGGTAGTTAATTCGTCCAGACTCGGTGCGTGCGTCAGGCGCGTGCCATCAGCACTGCAAAGTCGCCGTTCATAATCGTGTCGATTGCGGTCACGGTTTTTTCCGCAGCGGTTACGGCAAACATGTTTCGTTTTGACTCGATGCAAAGCTGTCGAGCTTGAAGAGCACCGGCTACATCGCGATTATATTTTAATCAGCTCACTGGCGAAAATGTAATCGCAATGTGCGCGCGATAGTACAAAGCGTGTCTACATGCTTGTTACATGTTTTGCATACGTGCAGTGCTTGAAAATCGTTGTTTTGGTTATAGTGCGGTACCGCTTATAGTGCAGATATTCGCGACTGCGGCGACTTACGTTATAAGCGGTCTACACTGTACTTCATGTGCGCCCTCCTCTTTTTACCATGACTGGGTCAGAAGCGTTCATTGTAACAGCATGGCAATTTTTTAAATGTTTCATCATATCTGGAAGCAGTTTCAATAGCACTATCAAAACTTAAGAGTGACGAGCATGTGCGATTTCAAACATGAATCATTCTGATGAAGCCATGACCCATTCGTTACCACATCCAGTTTAATTTTTGAAGCCTCACACCACGATGAGACTGATCTATGTGATGGGGGCTGTGAACCAGTCAAGCTATATTAAAACGCCCCCCCCCCCCTTTTTTTTTTCAGAGTCCTTCAATTTGTATCTCTACAGAAATAAAATAAACTTCGATTTGGTTATTAAAGTCAAATCTATAGATCTTTAAGTTAGTTATTCTCTTTATTGTGTATCTTAAAGGTTAACTGTAATGAAATTTTGGACAGTTTAACAAGCCTAATTTCACACCGGGTAGATATAAAACAGCCACCATGCAAAATTTTATGTTTGTGAAGTATGATTGGATGCATTTTGAAAAGCTTGCAAAATAGTAATTTTCGATACCAACATTGGAAAAAAATTACGGCAGGCAGAACTCGTCTCACGATGACTGTCAATGATAATGCGAATAGCAATTGAGCAATGTAGCAACAGACCATATTCACGAAGTCATATTTATTTAACACGTGTAGTGGTAATGCTGAGACTTTCGTTGCTTCGGCTATATGCCACACAACCCGACATCGTCCCACTTTGCTACGGCACTCGCGTGCCAAGGTGGCCCATGAGCATAGAGGCATAACTACAACTGTATGTCACCGACGCAGTGATGATGGAATGACGAAGAAGGAATGATCTCGATGGAATGACAAAGGCGTGCAGTCAAACCTCGCAATAACAAAATCGGCGGGGAGCGCAAGAAAATTTGCTTTTGCGAGAATTTCGTTGTTGCGAAATGGGACAGCACAGATAGGTAATGCGTCACAGAACAAACTTTACTGTCAACATTCCGTTAGCCTACTTCGGCAAGCTTTGCTTGAGGATATAGAAGTGCATCGCCGACAGTACAAAGTGCACCACATGCGTCGATCAGCAGTGCTGCGGAGCAGTATTCTCGGTCAATTGCTTTGGGAGATACGATGACTTTTGCGAGATTCCGCGTAACTCAGCACCGGACGCAGAGAAACAGCGCCCCACGCATGCAGCAGCATTTCTCCAGTGCATGCTGTCGCCTGTAGACGCCGACGCGTCCGGTGGCAAAAGTGATTGTATCTCGTATACCCTGAAGGCAATCGATAGAGATTACGGCCCCTTCACACAAATCTACACCCAGTGCCGAATCCGTAAGTGATGCCTGTCGTGTGTCACCAAAACCAGCGTTCTTGAAGCGAGAGATGCGTATTCCCCGGACGATCCCTGAATCACGGCCCGATGTGCGGCACTCCATGCTCCAACCGCCATCACAAGCACCATAAACAATTCCATGTAGGTGGGGCGTGGATTATCTTATTTTTGCTGCATTTTTCTCACCAAGGCGCACATTACGCACTGCACTAGGTGTGTAAAAACCGTTGTCACATGTGGGTAGCAACATGTGTGCCACTTCAAACAGGCCATCAACAAACAAAATGGTGGTCATGACGCGCTCCCAGTGCACGCGATCGCTTTCGGCGCTTCGTTGTTCTTGTAAACAAAAATGGCGGCGCCCACGTAACTGTAATGTTGTGGTATTTTACGCAATTTTAGTGCAAAGCAATCGCATTTAAGCACATTTTGGAGCATGCTGGCTTTGCGCGAGTAGGTAATATGCAGGGTTACATTCCGGCAAATTTCATTGATACAGGATTGTAGTACAGTATAGACCACTTATAATGTAACCGCTTATAGTGCAGGACCGGATATAAAACAGACTTTTCAAACTCCCGTTAATTTTCCCATAGCACTCAATGTATACGCGTATCGGTTACAGTGCGGCTGCCTGGAAGTTCGGCAGTCAACCTAGACGGCAAACGCTCCCCTCTAGCCACAAATCCCGTATTTACTCGAATCTAACGCGCACTTATTTTCCGATAAAACAAGCCCAAAATTGCGTGCGCAATAGAATCGAGTACGACCCTAAATCTGCGTTACCATATAGCCGTTGGCATTTCAAAATGGCCGCCTCGCACACGCGTTGAGCCTAGCTACTCTAGAGCCTAGCCACCATAGCTTCCTCCATGTGCTGCACTACACGTGCTTAGGCAATCGTCTATCGTCTGTCTTTATGTTCTCTGCGTCTGCTCTATCAGCATGAACTACCGAGTTCATCATGATGCCGCATTTGAAAGGAAAGTGATCATGTGCGCAGAGACGGACGGAAATCGGGCCGCATCATGGGCGTTCGGAGAATCCGAAACTTGCGTTCAGGAGTGGCGCAAACAGAAGGAGAGGATTTTCGCCAGCAAAGCAATGCAGAATGGTTTCAGTGGACCGAAGCAGGACGTAATCTGCGACGATCCACTTCGGCGATACGATGGCCTTGGCCCTATCTTGAAAGCAATCTGCGACGGGGAAAGTCTGTCGCGCGCCGTGTTTTCGCCGCTTATAGGTCGCGTTGAAGCGAGAGGCATGATAGCACAAAGGTCAATTCGCTCGCCGCGCTTAGTCACTCGAGCGTTTTGACAATTCGTTTCTGCGGTCAACGAGCGAGATGTGTTCATGTCTGCTTGTGCACGCGTGACACCGTGCTTGTTAATTTATGTAGTAAGCGAATACAGAACCTAGAGCACAGTGACAGTGACGGCAGAAATGCGCCTGGAGTGTCCATTATTGCAATAAAATAGGTGTTTTGGTTATAGTGCGGTACCGCTTATAGTGCTGATATTCGAGACTCCGCCGACTTACGTTATAAGCGGTCTACACTGTACAGTGCAGTCCACTTATAACGACATCACATGTAACGATATATTGCGTTTATAACGATGAGTCGACTTAAGAGTATCAACTTATGCATTAGGGC
This sequence comes from Dermacentor silvarum, assembly GCF_013339745.2. Classification (NCBI taxonomy): domain Eukaryota; kingdom Metazoa; phylum Arthropoda; class Arachnida; order Ixodida; family Ixodidae; genus Dermacentor; species Dermacentor silvarum. The sequence goes on along the minus strand of NC_051159.1, from coordinate 65,446,910 downwards.
TATGAGAAAAAAAAACCATATAGTATAATGATATGTTATTCACCGCATATTGGATGTAACGATCGAAATTTTGCTTCTGGGGGGGTGTTTTCATGCAGAATAATCATGAAGTTTACGTTGCTAAGTTGCCCTTAATCTAGATGGGCCTTTGCCCATCTAGATTCTGATCAAAATCTAGATCAAAAGTCTGCCTTTGCGAGTTCGTATCTGCAGCTATTACCGAGCAGCGCTTCCCACTCGCACGCCGGTTGAAAAAGCCACGGAGACCATCGCAAGTTGGCGCAGACTGCACAAGATGGCGCCAGCTGCTTCGCATAGCTAAGTTCAGGGGACTTGTCACCGGCAATCGTGTGAGCGTCCATAGAAGAAAAGGAGGGCGAAGAGAAAGAAAAAAAGAACAAAGCGATAAGTGAGCGGCGCTAGCTCCCTTTACAACCTCTCTCTCTCTCTCAGCGAGCACGGAAATGCGTCACAGAAGCAGCGGGAGGTGCTCCGACAAAGCGCAAAGTTGTGTCGCTTGAGACAAAGCTGCAAATTTTGCAAGACTATGAAGTACGAGCTCGCACAGTCGACGATATCAACGATTATGAACACCGGGAGCGCCACAATCATGGAGGCTAGAAGCAGTGCCCATGCCGATCAACGGAAAAGGTGGGCTTTGTGCGCCAGGATGAAACCCCCATGGGTGAAACCAACACAATGGAAGCCGCTGACATTACCAAACTCTGGGAGCATGTTGCTACCGACGATGAAATAGGTGGTGCTTCGATGGAGGAGTTTCCGAGTGCAGATAGTGCTGCCTCGTTCTGTGAAAAGATCTCCGACGGAGCGATCGTTGTCACGACATATGGCGGCGTTGTGCGACGGAGGGAGCGACAACAGTAAGGGCAGTGACGACGAGATGGCCTGTCTTTAACACCGAGCCCGATGTTCAACCAAAGTGCAATGCCGTCGATCGAGTTGCTCAGTGATTTCATGCACGCTAAATTACAGCCGCCAGTGTTCGTGCAGCCGCTGGACGTGGTGCACACCGCAGTTGTGAACCTTAAACTTCCGCAAGAGCAAGTACAGATTTCTGACTATTTCAGTGCACCTAACGACTGAGACACTGTTTAGAGGTATAAATACACATTTTATTTTTCACACTCTTTCTGCAACGTGGTAAATTTGGTTTCATTACTACAAAGGTACATTCGGCAGTTTCTTTTTAACGGCAGCCCAGATATAGTGATAATCGGTTATAACGATAGGATTTTTCATTCTTCTTGATATCGTTATAAGTGGACTGCACTGCACAGCGACATTTCATTGTCGAGAGCTACAAAATGCATCGAATCCTATGGGCATTTGCCGGGGATACGAAAATATTTCGTCGTCGCGGGTTTTAACTGTATAACGACGATGACGACGATGTGAGGACAAGAAGATGACGATGTAGCATGACAACATTGGTATGAAGATAACTGGATGAAGCAGGAATGACGACGTGGTACAGATAAGACGGCATGATGATGATGGCACAACGGATGCATGATAGCGTCTGTGTGACGATGACATAGTGATGATGATGGCATGACGACGATGGAATAATCACGACTGAATGACAACAGCATGATCACAACAGAATGAGGAACAAGGAATGACGTCGATGAATCAACGACAATGAGATGGCAATATTGAAGTGATGATAATTGCGAAACAACTGTGTGACGACAATGGCATGACGACAACAACATGATGACGATGGCATGACGAGATTCAGATGTTGAAGTTACAATGATGACAACAGAATGACCACAACGGCATCCCAACAATGGTATGACAACGAATGCATGACGATAACTGTATGACGATAATACAGTGACAATGACATGAGAACAGCTTGAGGGCAATGGAATAACGACGAGTGCATGATGATAATGGCATGACAATGATTGTATCATGAAAGTGGTATGACGACGATAGCATGTCGAGAGTCGGATGACGAAGCTAGAGTGACGATAACGGCTAGACCGCGAAAGCATTACAAAGATGGTCTGACAATGAAGGCATGATGGCGACTGTCCAACAATGATGGCATGACAAGAGTTGCATAATCATGATTAAGTGACAGCAATATCATTACAATACAATGACGAAGAAACACTAACATTGATGGAACGGCGAAGATGGTATGACAACGACGGCATGACAACAATGAGATGACATTACTGAAGTGATTATAAAATGACAGCGTGATGATGACTGCATGACAACGAAGGCTTATGGCAATGGCATGACTAGTCGGATGACAGCTGGAATGACAACAATGCAATGGACACGACAGCCTCACAACCCCAAGCACATACCTAATGGCCCAAGCTATTAGACAACTTGGACCACTGGGTTGGAGCAGAAGGCGTGACGATAACAGCATAACGAGAGCCAGATCGCGAAGCTGGAATGACAATGACTGAACAACTACGAAAGCATCACTACGGTAATGCGACAACGAATGTACGATGACAATGGCGTGACGACAACAGTGCAACGAGTGTCGGATGGCAAACCTGGAATGACGGTGATGTAATGACCACGACAACAACACGACCACAAGCCCATACCTAGCGACCCAAGCTATTAGACAACTTGGACCACTAGGCTGGGGCAGAAGATGTGAAGACAACGCATGACAAGAGTAAGATCACAAAGCTGGAATGACAATGGAATGACCTCAATGGCATCACAACCCAGTTGCACATACTTAGTTGCCCAAGTGGGTAGACAACTTGGGCTATTGAGGCAATGTTGCTTAGGAGTGAAACTGTATATTGCCACTCAAGCATTCCCTATAACCAACAGAAACTTTTGTACTTACGACACTTTTCCTGAGTGTTTCTGGATCATATTTCTCCAGAATTTCCTTGGCAACTTTGTAGGTCTCAGTTTCCATGACATTGTCAAGCACTGAGCGCTTCTGCTTTATCAGATCTGTGAGCTCCTCATTTTTCCTCTCAATTTTTCTCCTGAAGTACCACTGCAGTAGCTTTTTGGCAAGCACTATTCTGTGAAAGAAAATGAAAAGCAGAGGGCGGCAGGCGTGAGGAACAGAACAAACAACAAAACTGCCTGAGGCGGCGCAGATTTCAGCAAGTTGGCAATCGTAATTCATTGAGAATGCTTAATGAAGCACACACTCACACGAATACTGCACGAATGAATAACAATGACCCACAGTATGTACTACCTTTCAAGAAATCATTACATGCACGCACACATGCACACACACACACATTTTAGAGTAAGTAACACGACAGAGAAACATGTGTCCTAAGGTACACTCTAATGTAACTCTGTAACTCTAATGGTACACCGATTATCTACCCTATGCATTAAATGGTCTGCCAAGCTCCATTTTTTTTCCTTAATGTCAACTAGAATGTTGGCTATCCCCGTCCACTTCCTGTTACTGCACTTCCTGAAGAAGGTATTCATTACTTGGAGTCTATTCCTTTCCACGAATTCAACCAGCATCTCTTCTCTAGTGTTCCTAGAATCGATGCTGTAGTTTCCAACTGCTTGTTCCCCAGCCTGCATTCCCCCTCCCCCCCCCCCCATTTTGCATTGAAGTCGCCCATGACTACAGTATACTGAGACCACACATTTCTCTTTGCTAATTCAACATCTTTATAAAACTATTCTAGTTCTTCATCATCACGACGGGAGGTTACAGCTTAGGCTTGTACTACCTATAATCTATACCTCTTATTCAGCTTTATTACGACGACTGCTACCCTCTCATTAATGCTGTAGAATTCATCAATGTTGACTAACATTGCACGTTGGGCTTGTTAGTATAACATGATGGAGGCAAAAGGCATAGCACATCAGAAACAGGACACAAGAAGAACACAGACAACACGTTTGGCGCTAACTGCGCTACGCCTTTTGCCTCCATCATCAATGTTGCCTGAGATTAGAAATTTTACCCCGTATCCTCTCTTAACTGCAAGACGTCTGTAGCAGAGGACGTGGCCGTTAGAACTGTATAAGCATCACCAGTTCTTTTAAAGATCATGTTGACGTTTTTTGCGACTGACATGATTATACATGATTATATGGATTCTGAAGTGCATTTAGGAGATAAGACATTTGGTGCCGTTAAGTGATATACGGACAGTAAACGCTTACGCACGGTGTTGTGAACATTAATTGTGAACTTGGTGCGTGAAGTCTGAGGTGTGCGATGAGCAGTTTTTTGTGGAAGAAACTCTTCAAATGGGGACCCATGTCATGAGCCACAGGCAAATCTTGTGTGATAATGTGAAAAGAAAAACGAAGACGGCGGTCGACAACGGAGAAGGGAATCGCGAGGCTAGAAGCACGTGAAGCGTGTGAAGCACGAGAGAAAAGAAAAAATGAAGAAAAAGAAGACACAGGCGGAGATGAGCTGGCATTGCTGACGTGGACAAGGAGCAGGGCAGATGCATCTCCAGCTGTGCTCTGGAAACGGGAAGCGGCGAGGGGACGTCCGAGCGTTGGCTAGTGACAGCTCCAACTCCTGAGCCCCGACTGCGTCGCCGTGGCTGTGCTACGTGGCACCGTTCCAGCCCCACGCTGCCGTGACCGGCTGCTGTCCCGTGCCACGGAGGCAATCGCCTGGCCACGTCAGCGGCCCAATGTCCGACTGGCCCAGACCGCGTCCTGTGCGACGCGGGTCTCGACGGAGGACCACAACCTCATCGCTCGCAACGGAGGTCAACGCCCACGCCGCGTCGGAACCACGCAGGGCCGAAGTCCAACATGACTGGCGACGGTCAGAACATTCGTTTGCTCGTGCCTTCTCGTTGGTTAGTCGAGTGGAGGAATATATAGCAGAAGGCTTGTTTGTTTTTTCGTATATAGCTAGATTTAGGAGTGTATCATGTGTGTATAGGGTTTATGGTGTGTCAGGGTAGCTTGTTATTCATTTTTCCTCATTACAATTTTTGTCAAGATAAATATTTTTCTTTCAATACGTTTGCACTGTGTCTCTGTCCATTTCTGGAATGCTAAAGTTGGTGAAAATTACAATGCCCCCATGCCCCATTATCGGTTACAACAACTGAATATGGCTTGTGATTGTGTGCACCGGAAAAAAAAAAGTGAAATCCTTGAAAAAAGAAGATGCGTGCCACAGCATTTGACTGCGTGTCACTTTCTCCACTCCAGTCTTTGCCGCACAGCACGCCTTCGTTGCCCTACACTTCGTCAGCCTCACACGTCTCTCTCCGATCTCCCTTCCACCCCTCCGACATCGATGCAGTTTAATCGTGTATCGGAGGATGGGGCTCCGGAGGGAGAGCGCACAAAGCTGACGATGCATAGGGTGATGCAATGAAGGCGTGATGTGCGGGGTCAGTGAATGTCACCAATGAATGTGGCGGCGTTTCCCATTGTGCAGCTCTCCTCAGACCGCCGCATGCATTTCCATGCGTTCGCCCGCTTCAGCTCATGTTCGATGTCTTCCCTAGTCGTAAGAAAATCCAGGTTTTAGCATGTCAGTATCAAACAGTTCTTGAGGAGTTCAAGTGTTGAGAAAGGGGCAAAACTGCGGCGAAGCTGGCATGTTTTTGATGTACATGAGGGCTTCGAGAGCCAGCCGTCAAACGTCCTGAAGGGAAGGTGCCTGCGACATACGAATGTCAACAGAAGTGTACGCTGACAGAATCCGGTTTCAAAGTGCCTTTTTTTTGCGTGAAGGTGAAATGAAAAGAGTGTTAGTTTCTCGTTGCCATTGGGATACACAATCACATAAACAGCCAATTTCGATGTGTACTTCATGTTCAAACAAACTAGCGCACAGCTGTCTCACCTCACACACACTCTGCTGCTCCTATTAAAGTTTATACCCCATGAATAAATCTGTGAGTGTGCATCAAAAATGTTATTTCACGTCAGTATGTGAATCACACCGGCTGGTTAGAAAGGGAAACTTATGAATGCGCAATAGATGTGTGCCGCATGAGTTCACTGAATTGGTTTTGTGTATTTGGCCTCAACTTTAACCCTTTAGTTTCCTTTTCAGGGTCCCTTCTTTTTTTAACAGCGAAGCTGTTTAAGCCAGCCGTAATTTGTGGTGCGTGGCAAGTCATTACCAAGAAAGGAAAGAAAATTAATTTTCTTGCCAAGGTGGGATTCGAACCCGCGTACCCCCAGTCCCAAGGCGAGCGTCGTAACCACTAGGCTATACAGCCACGCTTGCAGAATGTGCATTTATGTGAACCATATGATAGCGAACCATATGATAGCGCTCCAGCGTCGGCTTCGTCCACAGCTGGCGCGTTCATGCGCTCGTGCTCTGCGAGATGAAAAGGTGTTGCGCACTACGAGAGCGAGAGAGAGACGCATTCACGGAGGGGGTCTCCTGGAACGCGGTGTCGGTGTTGCAAGCTGCACTATGCAATGCGCAGTGACGGCCGCAAGTCCAAGACGTGCGAAAAGAAATTATCATAATCATGAGTAATAAGATGAAAAGTTCGCATGCACTTCCGGAAAATGCTGGGCTATGATCGCCCAGCTTTGTTGTTTCAAGCGTTGCGCGGCCGAGTGCAAGGTTATTTAGTTTATGCAAACATCACACCAACATCAAATTATTTCTTTCTCATAAAGTGCATCAGGCAAGCATCTCATGATAACACCGAGTTGTTAAAAACAAGATAGAAATAGCAGGCACTATAAACATAAACGGCACACGCTGAGGTAAGCAAGGCAAAGGTCAAGTAAACATTCGGTTAGGGCGAGAGAGCTAGAAGGTGGAAGTGCATTCTAAAAAAAATTTAACTGCTGGGATGCAAATTAAACTAAGTGCAACAGGGAAAGCTGTGACCACTTTAGAAACATGCGCATGTAAATGCCACGATGTCAACAAATGTGCACTTCACGCGGTGCACACTGCATAACCACCCCTCTAGCTTGTCACGGAGGCATGGCCGGATTTCATTAGACATTCAAAATATATATTCGAGGGAACAACAGCTCGTGGGTTACACCACAAAGCTGCGACATAAGCCCGCACAGTGCTTCACAATACGTCGGCTGCAACAACATTCACGACAGATACCTTCGTCTCGCCCCGTGCAACACCAGCGCCACTGCCGTAACGCACGCTCCCCGTACCCAGAAGACCATACATTTTTATCTTATGTTCAAAGTGAGGGGACAGGCACCGGATAAATTTTGACTCCCTGAGGTTGTCTGATGTGTTCTCAAAATGCAGCATGTGGGCATTTTTGCATTTTGTCCCCCCCCCCATAGGAATGCGGCCACGGCCGCTGGGTATTGAACCCGTAACCTTACGTTCAACAGCAGATCGCCACAGCCACGACCCTGTGCCAAGCACTAGGTTCAAGGCAAGCGACGTAGAAGAGCACACTGTGGAGCAGAAAGCTTTACCGTTTCAAGTATACCTAAGCCAGCGCTCCCCTAGGAAGGCATAACTTGGAACTATATCCCACGAACACCGTTTAAGAGCGAGGCATTAAAATAAATTTACTCTAAACAGAACTCAAGTAACAAGCCACGAGCACAACTCCACCGTTTTGTGAAAGCGTGACAGCATACTTACACGACAGGAAACAGCACCACTGGCACAGCGCACAAGACTTGGCCCTGAAGTGTCCTCGGGTAGTACCACACGTATGTTATGACCATACACAATATGTAGAATAAACACGAGTAGAATATCAGAGCTCCCACAAGCCTCTTCTGCTGTCGCTCTGTGTTCAGTTTGTACTCATTTATATTTCTTACTTTCTGTAAGAGGAGGAGAGAAATGAATACAGTTAAGCAACTATGCACGATAAAGAGCCACAAGCAATGATAATAATGGCAGACATTTCGAATATAGTTCATCTACTTGTGCATCAACGTGATCAAATGGCACCACTGCTAGAGTCCCATATCATTAGAGGTTGATGACAGAATTCTCGCCATACCTCAGATGATCATTTAGACCTGGGAGAGTGCTTCATTAGGAAAGCCTACTCATGCAAATACTATCGCAGCCCACAACAGTAAAGAATCCTCCTCTCAAGCTGGGGCCTTCCTCTCCACTCTTTGCTTCCCACAAAATCAGCAAAAATGCAGGTTCTTTTTGGCTCTAGTTTCCTTTAGGCGCATGAAGGGGACAAAGTTTGATATTTCGTAAAAGCATGAAAATGTTGCGGATATGTTGTCATTGAAATTCACTTTCAACATAGCCTACAGGGCCCATATTATGTTTACAACATGTGTTATTACTATACCCACATTGCCATTGGTAATCAATAGGTTGACTCGTATTCCAAGTGGCTATGACTACACCTTGCCTACTTCGGCATTGCAATACGAGAGTGGTGTCTGCCGTCAGTTGGAACACAGCTGTTCCCGTGCCACTCGCGGACAGTATACCAGTTCGATCCAATGCATTGTGATGGACTCAAAGCCGGAAATGTGCCATTGTTTTCAAGATTTATATGCATCTCCCATTTTCATGTTTATTACTTTTTATAAGCAAACAAATTATGCCTAAATATACTACTGAAGAAATATTGTGCACTGCTGTGCTGGAAGTATTGGAGATTACGGCATACAGGAAAACAATGCAGTCACTCAGTCAAGTGACATCATCCACAAAATGGTAGAGGCGCTTGAAAACATTGATTTTCTGACTATCTATTACCCAGTTAATGCAAAGTGTTTAATTGCTCCATAGTTTTCACAAAGACTTCCCCTGCCAAATCAATGTGTTCTTGCACAGCTGTCAAAATTGTATCAGGGTTTTTTCAAACAAAGGAAAACAAAGAAGAAAAGAATGTGTTGTTTTTTTAAACGGTATGGCAATCATACCTTTTCAATGTCATCTAGTAACTCCTTTGTTCCAGGCTTGTTCTGCAAGGAAGATATAAATCATTTAAACATGGTTCTATTGTTCATCTCCCAAATGAAAACAACTGCAACAATATCAAAATTTCACGATACAATTTTCTTAGCTACGATAGAAATAACACAAACACCACGAGTCCTCTCTTCAGGTTCAGTAAATGAGCAACTCTCCTAGAGCAGACTTCAGTAATCCTTGCATTGACCCCACAAAGCCTAATCACCATTCTACATCACAGAAAATTAGAATAAATTGTTAATCTTTATTTCTGGTCAGGGAGAGTACATATATACAAAAAATTTAAATCTTACTTGAGCTAAAAATTATTTAGTAGTTATAAATATTTACTTAGTAATTGGTTTGCCGAGATACACCACAAATGAAAAGTCACCCCATATGTATGAAAAACGTTACTATGGGCTTCGTGTTAGGTTTCCCCTGCTTAATGGAGAATTTCAAGGTATCAATCTCAGCATAGCAAAAATGATATTTGGGCTTTGTGGGTTAAAGGGGCATTGCAAAACTTTTTGAACATGGCAAGAAAATGTTCTTGATCAGTAGAACTGCTATTAACCAGCAAGTAAAATACTGTTTCACTGTGCACAGCACGAAACTACAATCTCACTCAGTAGATCACTTGCTCTTTCCTGCAGCTCGTAAACACCCTCCGAAATTTTGGGGGAATATGTTTATTGAAAGCCATTGCCCTCATTCCAGGGTGTTGCTCAGGTTGTAAGAAAAGGTGTTTCAGAGTCCCTGTGTCATAGCAATAGACCTCGTCAATGCCTTTGCAGTTCCGGAATCCTACAGTGAGCCGGCAATCCCTGAGGTCATGTTTTGATGGGCACCACCACCTGTTTAGGGTCACAGGGCTGCATGGATGACTCCCAGATACTACTGACAGAATGACATGAAGACACAGCTTCATCGAGGTTTTTGCAAAAATATCCAGTAAATCTGGCATATCTGCATTTTGTTTCATCTCTAAATGCACTGTAATGTTTGCTACCACCCATTCACCACTATTCAAACTCTATAAACATGAGATCAGACTTGACCGGAAGCTAGTAATAGTTTCACAGTGCCAGCATAAACCTGCGCTATGTTTGTGTCACTTCCTTGTTACTAAACAGGCCCTTCAAAAACCAATGAAATTATTCGTTCTAGTTAAAAAGTTAACTAGTTCGATGCAGACAGTGTTAAAATCTGCAGCATCACAATAAGCTGGCGCAAGAACTTCAATGTGGCGTCTTTTTATTCCCACCATTGAACCTAACCCCTGCTTAGGCCAATGAGCCATCCTTTTCATTACAGTTAATTCTCTCTCTGGCATGCCGAGCCTTCACTCTTTGTAAGACAGCTTTTTTTGGATTTCAGACACGTAATTTACCAATCAAGGTTATCTTCAATAGTCGCTAAAGAGGAAAATTATTTAAGCGTTCCTTTTGCAATAAAAACAAAAACAAAAAAACACTGCTCTTAGATAAGAGGAGGCTTGACAAGCCAGAAAAGATGCAAAAACCAAAACATCGATGATGCCACCACCTTGAAGTTTGAGTAAAAGCCCACTGTGACGATGTGGATTTTGACGGTGGCTGCTCGGGCCAAGCTAATTTTTTATTGGCAAAGAGTGAGTACATTCCATTCTAAAAGAACCAGAGACTGAACTCTAGAAGTTTCGAAAACTGTAACAGAGCCACAACAGTGCAGGTACGAAAAAAAAAAAAAAAACTTTGAAATTTGTTACGATACCCTGATGTACTGGCGATGGGGTTTCGGCAGGAAATAAATAAAATGGAACTTTACTTTTCATTTTCTCTTCTAATAATCAACCTATTACTGCAAAACTAATGAACATAGTTCTGAAAGAACACTTAATCAGTTTAAACTGATCTTGTGCTTCTCTAAAGAGGAAGCTTATTAGCTTGGAGGCTCCTATCTAAACACATGAGAACGGAGGAATCGTTTGTCCCCGACAACCACTCCACCAAATTTGGTGAGGTTTTTTTCGTCTAAAAGAAAAAGTTAATCTAGTGGCTGCTGGATGTGAATTTTTGATTTAAGCTGGCAATTTATCAATAAAAAATTGTTGATAATCACAAATTTTCAGAAGATGAAACTATGAAGTTTACAACTCTAACTCAGCAAAAAAAAAAAAACTATATCGCAATTATGTAAACTGCACCTAATAATAAATCTGAAACAGACGAAATTAATCTATTATACATGGCTCTCAAGTACGCCACTAATATGCAATTAGGACCTTTGCAAAAAAAAAAAAAAAATTCAAGCCCAGATCAACATTCCACTTGAAAAAGTAACTAGAATTTAACTTTTTCTCTCAAATGCAGCAAATTTCTTTAAAATCAATTCAGGGGTTATCTCAAAAATCATTTCTGTATTTTACAAGCACTTGAATAGGCGGCATTGGAGTTGGGTACAAGCTAAATCTTCCTCTTAAGTGTCTCTCTATAAAAAACACAAGAAATAACAGTTATTACGCCATAAAAATGTTCAAGACAGTGGTGAAAAATTGATTAAATAAAGACCAAATTCCAGATGTCTAGAGGCTTGCACAGTTCCTTTTCTTTATAATGGGGGAAAAAAAAAAACAAGAGGTTTCTGCATATTTACTTTTTCATAACTTAAAAACTTGGCTTGGATAGTCAGTTGTCCTTTTCTCACAGCAACACAGTTGCACTTTCAAACGAAAAGCAATTTTGGAAATTTCTTGCAGCTTCCTTTGCCAAGTATACAATAAAGAAAAAAAAAATGACAATGAATTGGAGCTGATTGCGAAACAAAAATAATATAACAAAATATTTGATCGTAACTATATCGCAAACTGGCACCAAAAATAACAGCCAGCAAATTAAGTTTCTAAGTGCTAATGATAAGAAAGCAGTGTCTTGAGACGCAGTTGCTGCTACAATGCCCATTGTGTCATTCAAAGGTAAGCATAACATAGCAGTGGGGACAAAGAAGCCAAGTGAAAGCAAAAACAGAAAAAAAAGAACATAAAAAGCAAGAAGAGGCACAAGTGGTGTTTTTGCACGGCAGGATAGCCGCATCACCTCACAGCTGTGGGCAAGAGTGCAGCAAAGGGAAGTGCTGCTGTAGAAGAGTGCTACACGACAAATATGAAAAAGCAAGTAATAGCGCAAAGAACGGGATGTGTAGACTGAGACAGACGAAGCGCTGACTAATAACCAATATTTTATTGTGCAAACAGCAGTATATACAGGAGCTTGAATAGGCAGGAGGGAGAGGAGACATACCAATGTAGGAATACATAGTCAGGAAGATAGCCACAATGATGAATATAAATAGACAACACAAATAAATGGTTGCCATCATCTATGTGCAAGATACGAGAGTTCCTTATTGAGGAGTCATTGATATCACCCTCACCGATATTGAGATGCTATCGGTGCAAAAACAAGGCGATAGGGTGTTGCTTCATACATTTTCTCACAAGTCCTCATTATTACACTTGTAAAGGGTTTATTAGAGTTCGGAGCAGCGCAGCGGTGACAGTCAAAACGAGACATGACTTTCAAGCACTAGTGCCATTGCCGAGCAAAAGCGCTGGACCCACTAGCGTCTGGGGCCACTAGAGCCAGACCCACTAGCGCCTATCGGTGACCTAACAGCTCGTCAGGATGACAGGATAGTAGTATGGCTTGAGGCGGTCGACATGGACAATGTCTCGTCCACGACGGCGCTGGTCCGAAGACGGTTCAACTGGTTTGATGACATAATTCACGGGAGATGCGCGTTTGACGACTCGGTAAGGGCCTTCATACTTCGGGAGTAGTTTCGATGAGAGGCCAGGGGCGGTGAACGGGACAGAGTGCCACACAAGCGCGCCAGGAAGCAAGGTGACCGTGGAAGTGGAGTCGCCGCCGCGAGTGCTCTTTTGGCGCTCTTAGTCGTTGGAAGTAAAGGCATGTGCAAGGTCGCGGCATTCTTCAGCATGCCTTGCTGTTGCAGAAATAGGCGAGCCCTCGGATGCATCCGGCCGGTAAGGTAAAATTGTGTCGATGGTATGCGACGGTGCTGACCGTACAGTAAGAAAAAGGGCGAAAAGCCAGTGGTGCTCCTGAGTAGTGGTGTTGTACGCGTAGGTGACGAAGGGCAGAATGGCGTCCCAGTTCGTGTGGTCGGAGGCAACGTACACTGAAAGCATGTCGCCGAGCGTGCGGTTGAAGCGCTCTGTGAGGCCATTGGTTTGTGGGTGGTATGCCGTAGTTGTGCGATGAATAACGTGGCACTCTTTAAGAATGGCTTCAACCACTTCTGACAGGAAGACACGGCCGCGATCACTGAGCAATTCCTGTGGTGGACCATGCTGCAGGATGAATCGGTGAAGCAGGAATGAGGCAACATCGCGTGCTGTAGCTGCTGGGAGAGCAGCGGTTTCGGCGTATCGTGTGAGGTGATCTACTGCTACAATGGCCCAGCAGTTACCAGCTGACTTAAGCATCTATTTATTGTGCAGTTAGCTTTTGAATAAGATTAACTGAGTCACCAGCCTGAAATACGAGGGTCGATCGAGAAATAAGGTTCCCAAAGAGCTCCAGCCCCAAGGGAAGGTGCGAGGCGAAATCCGGCAACACCGCTGTGCATGGCTGTTCCCCCTACTCCTCGATTCAGCCCGGCCACGCTTCGCTGCGCCGCTCAGTCTTGGCTCAGCAGCCGTCCGAGATGGAGGTGCCCATTGTTGCTCCTGCCAAATGCGAGATTCATTCCAGTAATTCGCTTTTTGCATGCCAAGGGGACTTCACCCGTGGATATTCATCGTTAGTTGACAGAGGTGTGTGGCGACAAGTGTATGTCTGTTCAACACAGTCCGAAAATGGTGCAGGAAGTTTAGTGCTAGTCGGAAGGACGTCCACGATAAAGAACGGAGCTGGAAGACCGTCAGTTTCGGAGGCAATTATCGAGATGGTCTAACGCGAAGTGCTTCAAAACAGGAGGATCACCGTCCGTGAACTTGTTGCTCAGATTCCTGGGAGTTCTTACGGTACAGTGGAAAGAGCTTTGACTAAAAAATTGGGGTATCACAAGTGTTGTGCTCGATGGGTACCGCGTCTGTTGACAGGAGAACACAAGGAGAAACGCCTTGCCTGTGCTCGCCAGTTTCTTCAACAGTGTCAAGAAGATGAGGAAGGATTGTTGGACTCCATTGTTATGGGAGACAAAACGTGGGTGTTTCATTTTACTCCCGAAATGAAACAAAAGTCCAAACAATGGCGTCACTCAGGGTCACCAGTCGCAAAGAAGTTCAAACAAACTTCCTCTGCTGGCAAAGTCATGGCCAGTGTGTTTTGGGATCATAAGGGGATAGTGCTGATCGATTTCATGGAACCTGGGAACACAATCAACTTCGGACAGTTATTGTGCAACACTAACGAAACTCAGGCGAGCTATCCAGAACTGCCGGCGAGGATGATTGACAGCCAGTGTAACGCTGCTTCACGACAACGCCCGACCTCACGTCTCCAGTCAAACCCAGGACCTTTTGACAAACTTTGGGTGGACTGCCATGCCCCACCCAGCGTACAGTCCGGACCTCGCGCCTAGCGATTATCACTTGTTCCCTAAGTTAAAGGAACACTTGAGTGGCCAACACTCCCGGAGCAACGATGAAGTCAAAGAAGAGGTGAAACATTTCCTCAACGGGTTGGCGGTGGAGTTCTACGACATTGGGATACTGAAATTGGAGCACTCTCTACAAAAATGCGTAGAAAAAGATGGCGATTATGTCGAAAAATAGAGCAAAGTCTTCTTTCCAACGATGTACATTGCTATGAGAACAAACAACGTTGTCTATTTGTAACATTGATGAGAACGTTATTTCTGGATCAACCCTCGTACATGTACTAGTCAATTAGTACCTGAAAGCATTATGAGAAAGGAAATATTACTGTTTCGACATAGATACTGAACACGGCCCGTCAAATGTCGCATCAAACAAGGCAGTGTCTTCTGCAAAGAAGTCACCTGTAGCAATACGCAGCACATTAAAGTGCTATGGAGACATACTGAGTATGCTGGAGAATCAATTCAACCGAAGGCCTATTTCTGTGGTTTTATTTGTTGCCACCACTGGAAAGAACAGGCAAAAACCAATTGCGCGCACAAATATTTATATAAAGGTTAAAATAAAACCACTCGCCTAAGATTTGAAAGAAAAATGAACATATAGCATCGACATTTCGACGCCATTACAAATCTCATAGTAGCCTCAAAACGTCAATGCTATGTGTTTGCTTTTATTTCAAACTTTAGGCCAGAGCTTGTTTTACTTCAACCATGTATCACCCTCACCTGAGTAGTTTTTGTCAAATATTGGACTAAATATATGCACTGCACACGAGGGGAATATGCACCTGCCACATTGTGCAGCTGAGAGCACTTTGTGCTAACCAGTGCACCATCATGCAGCATTGGTGCTTGGTAACTTGTCTGGGTTTTTGTGCCCTATACAGACTCGGAGTGGTGGCATCAGTGTATTTACTTTGGAGGTCACAGAAGACGAGGTCAACAATTCGTGCAAAGACAGTTGTTTTTTTCCTGCGTGCAAGCCAGCACGTTGAGGCACTTGGCGCATTTTCTAAACGCCGATGGTTTCCCGTTAGCCTCATCTTGCACACCAGTGATGTGTGCCTCCTGTAACACCACTGGCAGTGCTCTTCATCACGCCAGTGTTGTGAGACATTTTGACGGTGAGACAGGGCGTTGTTGCTTTTACCCAGCAGGAGTTGCCTTGCGTGCTGCGTCGCACCAAGATGTTGCACCCATGTATACTTTGAAAAACGTCCGAGGAGTCCAAGCGCGATGCTAAACCTTGCGCTGTCAATGCCTCTCAATTCTGGCGAAACTGCCAGCTTATTGTGAGGACGACAATGACAAAGAAACCCAACCACCTTTCGATCGCACCTACAGTGTCGACATCAACAGGTTTAAGCTGCATAGCCTTCCTCAAGGAGCTCACACAGGCAAAAGGTTTAACCTACAATGTCAAAAACCTGACAAACTTGACACCCACAATAACAGGTTTAGCAATACATCCATGATTTCTGCCGATGAGGCACCATGCATGTCGTTTCTCAGAATAAAGCATCACTTCTGCACTTTGTTCAAGCTATCATAAATGATTTTGAGGGCATGTGCAACTTTAACCAAATTCTAACATAGCAAGCACTCTTTGTACAACGAATGAGTTCACTGTATCTAGACTTGACTGAACAAGTAAATTAGCGCAATAAAAGACAGACACAAGAAAGGCAGACAGAGGCAAGCGCTCGTCTTTGTCTCCCTTTTTTTGTGTCTGTGTCTTTCATTGTGCTAATTTACTTGTTCATCTCTGCAAGACCAACTAGCCCAACAATTAATTCTTCTGGACTTGACTGTATTGCACAACATGATCAAGCACTCTGGATTTGCATGTTTAGTGAAACTTGTCACTCTGTTTTTCTGTTACTGTGCAAGCTGTTACGAATATCTTAAGTGATTTTCGTGCCATCTGTTCTAAGCACCCCCCCATCATGAAACATTAACTTCACTTGCCAGAAGTTGCTAAGAAAAAATTATCAAAATGAACATCTCCATCTAAGATATGATCCTGGGTCCATACTGCAAGATATCGCCATCTTTAATGTTATCATCTCTATACTGTCATCACTGTCATCGCACCTTCAGCTGTCATCATTCAAGTGTAATCATCTTTGTCATATTCAAGTGTCACCCTTGTCATCGGGTCAGTTACAAATGTTTCGGTTTGCTCTTAAGGCTACCCCTTGAGTGATCTTACGGACTCTTTCTAAACCCATTATGTTGATAAATAATTAATAATCACTTTAGCTATAGAACATAGTCGTGGTGAAATACACACATAACCCTTCCCCTGAGAATAATTCCAAGCTGTTCAGCCTTGCTATCACTGATCTCTGTTTTCACGAACACCTATCTCGAATATAAGACAACGACCAAACAGAAATAAACAACATTTTAGCCAAGATTAGATTAGCTAATTTGCAGGTATACAGTTGGTTGATAAAACTCCGTAAAACCAGTGATCTCTACACAAGGCTCTTGCCCATCAAAGCGCTCAAATCAGGCCGGTTTTGCCTGATCTTGACATTGAATGCATTTGTAGCAGGCACTGGCTAGAGTGACACAGGCAAGGAAGTCACAGTCACACTAAAGGCTCATTCACGCCGGCGACTTGCAGTGGTTGCCCGACCACGTTGGTCACAGAGCGATCAATCACAAATTATTACTTTGGTCAAAAAGCGACTGTTTGAAGTCAGTCACTTGCTGCTCGATTTTTCAGTCATGCGACTGCGGTCGCAAACATACTGAACCAATCAGTGGCGCACGAGCAAGACGCCTGTATACGCCGATGCTTATTTTACTTAACAATGGCGGTGCAAGCAAATGCGAATGGCACCAAGTGCAAGACTTTTAATGGGCAGGTTGCGCCGGCCGGTGTGAACACTGGTCGCCGTGAGCCACTCCTTGGTCGTCAGTAGCATGACCTCCGTGGTGACTCACACGTGTAAATGCTCCCTAAGCTTGGGCAGGCACTTTTAAAGCCATGTTTGAAAGTTATACAGTTATTTATGGCTGCTGACTTGCATTTTCTGCAACCCTTGTACACACTGCAAACGTGCAGTTGAGCCTTGAATAACAAACACGGATACAGCAATTATTGGATATAATAAAGTGAAACCTAAAATGTTTCTTGGGGATATCAACATTTAACAAATATATGCTTATAATGAATATTAGATATAACGAACGTATTTCATGTCATATGCATCTACGATATAACGAGTTTTAACTACGGTGGCCAAGTACCGAAAGCACATTTACTGCCTCTTTTCTCTACACATTCATTTTTGTGCACATATTGTGAACAATCATTAGCTGCCCATTGGAAGTACAGCATCAAAATGAAATTCTAAGAACAAATAAAAACAATGATTACTTTTACTGACTAAAGAAAGCAAATGACCTTTTTTTGCTTCAGCCACATATCTCTCTGTAACCATTACACATTTCCAGTATTGTTTATTCTGGTGCCCTTTAGTGTTTCCTCAACCCAACCATGCTGCCAATTAAATTAGTTCATGCCCGTCATTCTGCTCAGTCATTCACATCTAAAGCAACACAATTGATCAACCAATTAGTGTGCACTGTAAATGTCAGCAACTCTTTCAACGTTTCTTCAATATCACATGCACCCCCAGTGCATGTGTTGAGAAATTCATTTCCCTGTTGTATTATTCGTAGCTCACATGACCTTTGCATCTGTGTTCATGTATGGTTACGTTTTGACCCGTGTTAACCCTCTAAGGACGGAAGACGAGCTAAGCTTGTCAAGCACGTACTTGCAAAAAAATAAAAACGACAAGACCAGCTTGTCCAGTGCTTTTTTGTTTTTCGTGCAGGCCTGAAGATGACTGGAGCTCCTGTATTGCTCCGCGCTTCTTTCAGATGGTGCACAATTACTTTGTGCTTGTTGTAAATAGCATCAGATGCTGCAAGGAGCTGTTAAAGAGTGAAGTTTGGAGCATAGACTCACTTGTGTACCGTGAAGCCCACCTTTGCTACCAGTTAAAAAATTTTTTTCATTAAACTTCACCTTTATGACAAATATTTTGCAGGGTCTTGCCTTTATACAATTATCAAAATCACCTAACCACGTTCCACACATAATAGCCTCTGTAGAGGGCCTTTTAGTAGAAGGTCCTATTAGCTTCAACCATTTCACCTCCACTGGCATACTGTAAACTGGAATACTGTACAGATTCGCTCAGTCCATTTACTGCCATACATAGTATTGCTCTTACTACTATAAAGTAGTTTAATTTCCCTTGCATCGTGATGGTAATCATTTTTTTATTGCTGGGCTTTTACGTGCCAAAACCACAATATGATTATGAGGCAGGCCGTAGTGGAGGACTGTGAATTCATTTTGACTATCTGCAGATCTTTAATGTGTACCCACAATGTTAATTTGCGTAAACAATGTTTGTCCTTTCTCTTATGACAGCAGTGTTTCATCGTTCTTGCAATAATACTGTAATAACAGTGTACATTTTTTTGCTACTCATGCAAACTGTGCACCACTCGTCTGCCTGATGTTTACACATCACTCAACTATTTACAGCAGGTTCCCACGACATTTATACATGACCGTTTTTTAAAAACAAATTGAACCAAACGGTATGGAGTTAGAAGGTACGCATTTAAAGACAAGAAAGCACAATTCATAGTTCTAAACTCGAAAGACATTAAGGTGTCAGCTAAAAGCGAAACTAGCCTATTTCGATGCATAGTTGAATATTTTGAGAACAAAACATGCAAAGTGCAGTAATGTCGGTTATAAGTCTGGCATATAAGAACTTCTGTTAGATCAACTGGAATGAAACTATTACTAAACGCAAAATATAAATGAGAACTTGCGAAAGGACGCACCGGTTCGACACATCCGCAGATAAAAACAACAAGTAAGCGAAACCTTGGCCTTATTCAGTCACCGCATGCCAATACCGTACTAGGAAACAAAATAAACGAGCAAGCCAAAAGTAAGTGATGGAGGACACTGACCACTCCGGCGCCCGCTGACCACGCATACCTGTCGGGCAAGTCGCCCCGGCGACGTGTCACTGAAAAGTTCAACTTAAATTGCACTCCTTGCGAGGTCCGATTACGACTCGTAGCAGCGGTTCGACTGGTTTGAACTCAGCACTTGACACGACCCGCTTTCTTTCTTTTCTTTTTTTCTGTTGCCGGTGATCAATGTGCGGATTTGTAGGGCATTTCATTGCGGGCATTTCATTAATCGCCTAGGCACAGCCCACAAACAGCGCAAACGGCAAACAGCGACGCTAAACTATGTTCGCGTGCAAAAGAGTGGCATCAGAGAGGCTGCTTGCTTGGCTTATCAACGGAAACCGCCGTAGAAGATCCGCTCCTCAGGTACGGCCCCAAAAGCCAACAAAAGCTGGCCGAGGACGTTGCTCTATGAGGAAAGCATCCCAGCGGTGACATTCAAGTCGCAAGCGTTTATGTACACGGATGTGACAGTACTTCTTGTCTAACCGCATCGAGAGAATGATTAAATGAAGCAAACAATACACGGTTTCCACAGGCAGAAACGCGCGTAAATGCTTTCAGGCGCCGTTTACAAGAGACTCGTCAGTGGTCGCTAGAGGCGACCGGCCATACTTCACCTTGAATCTTGACCAGAGGATCCCCATTTTGTTTCTCTGTGTTGTGGACCCTTCTGAGAAGCTTCAAATTAGGAGTGACATCGGTGACCACCACAGGATTTTGTTTTTAAGACCCTAGAATCACTAGAGTCTCCTCGACGTTTGTCGTTTCGAATACATTTCACCTAAAGATTTTGCGGAAACACCTTATGACGTAAACGGAAAACCGCTGCTGCCATCTATGGAAATAAGAACGAAAGCGAAACTTTCGTAGGGACTTGCGATACAATTATTTAATATTAAAAAGAATATTGTTTCTCCAAATAAATTTTATGTAAATTATATGTATTATTTGAAATGAAATCCGCGCCCATCCATGCTCCAGCGACAACCACCTCTGATCAACAAATGCATATCTCAAAGGCCCTGCTTTGTATACGCCCAAAGCGATTGCGAGAACCAAAACAGGTCATGAACGTGAACTTCAGGCTGTTGAGGTAGTGTACAAGTGACCGTTGTCTTTGAGAAAAAGTAAACAAATGTCTTTGTCTTTAAAAAAGTGATTTGGGAACCGAAAACACGTTATAAACGCCATGTGTTAGCCACGGGTCCAAAACCACGCTACAGAGGCGGCTCCAAACCTGTAACAAAAACAGATCTCGAAGGCTATACTTTTCCTAATCGCATAGGGCAGAAGCAAGCGCAGAGTAAGAAATATGTGATGAAGGTGATGTTTAAAACATGA
The DNA here is from genome assembly GCF_013339745.2 of Dermacentor silvarum. NCBI lineage: Eukaryota > Metazoa > Arthropoda > Arachnida > Ixodida > Ixodidae > Dermacentor > Dermacentor silvarum. The sequence goes on along the minus strand of NC_051159.1, from coordinate 65,426,056 downwards.
TAGCAACTATTTATTTCGGGCTCTTTAATCGCTTCCGGTGCATACATCCAACAACATAGCCTTCGATATTTATTTCCGTTATCCAGAGAGAGGCCTCGAGCATGCACTTGTACACCCCCTTCTATATTCAGCGACATTGCCAAACTTATCAGTTTTGTAATCTTTAATCATACTCACAAAATACAAACGTTGTATGAGTATTTTATGGCATCATCGACAAATCGCACCGGTGCGCCCTGTGGCAATGAAGATTGAATTAAACGGTGCACCAGGGTGCCCCAGTGAGCACCGGTGCGATTTGTCGAGCATACCATTGGTTTAAATTATGTGAGGCCGTGCTTACAAAGGAACCAAAACCGCAACGCAGATCTTCGTCATCAGCAGCAACAGGACGAAGGCCTCTCCTTGCGATCTCCAATTACTCCTGTCTTGCGCTAGCTGATTCCAACTTGCGCCTGCAAATTTCCTAATTTCATCACCCCACCTAAACTTCTGCCGTTCTCGATTGCGCTTCACTTCCTTTGGTACCCATTCTGTAACTCTAATGGTCCACCAGTTATCTACCCTACGCAATACATGGTCTGCGCCCCAGGTTCGCTTTTTCTCTCTTGATATCGACTAGAATATCGGTTATCCCCATTTGGTCTCTGATCCGGGAAGGCAAGCGAGGCGTGCCAGCTGAATTGATCCACTCTGTCGTTTGTGTTTTTGTGTGCGCCCAATTGTTTGTACTTGACTGGGCTGCCTTTCCTAACATGCTGCATCAGCTAGGTATTTCAAAAATTCATATGACTCTTGACTGTTTGAATTACCGTACTTTCACCAATATATGCGCCCACTCGATAGCTCCACCCTCTCCTCCGTTTTTTTTATTATTTTTCACTTCGGGTGCCCCGATAAATAAAATGGGGGAAGGTTAAGCAAAAAAAAAAAAAAACAATGTTTCAAAGCACTGGCAAAAAATACCACCTTGTCTAAAGTTAACATCTACAAAATTTCGAAAAGTGACGCCACTGCGACATAGGTCCGGTTGGCCGCAATGCGATTATCTTTGTGCGGCTACTTAGGCAAAAGGTTAACTGCTGTTGTGTTTCGACGTCCAGGGTCTCCGAAGTATATCTGATGTGTGGGGGCGACGTCTGGGGGCTCACGTCACGTCGTGCAGTTCACTCCCTCCCTCTCTCTCGCCCCCCTCTCTCTCCCTATATATATATATATATATATATATATATATATATATATAATTATCCATCAACAAATCAATCACTTCTCTGAAATAGAGAATTACTATATTTAACTGCTTTCTATGAAAGTAAAACACAAAATAAATTCGTCGGCCCTTCCACTCCGTTAAGATGGTTAACCAGCGAAGCGGAAACGTGGGGCATCCTGTGTTTATCACGGGGTAATCCCGAGGATTCATTAAAGTATTTCTCAATTATGAGGTTGCACACACGTTCGGCTGCGACGGAGAGAACGACGTCACCTACGGTATGCCCGCGGTCCGCCGTTGTCGCTTGCGTTTGATGTATCGAGTTTTCTCGGCGGCGTGATTAGCAGCATTCGCCCGCCATTGCCGCTTGCCCCCTGATTCTTGTCACCAACTACTGACACATCTTTACCCGCTACAAGCGAACCGATTCACCTACTGAGCTTCTGCATCGCGCGGGGCTAGCTACACTGCGCGACACAGCAAAGATACAACGCCTGAAGTTTTTAACAGCGAAGCTGTTCTACCTAAAGCCCCTATATTTATAAAAGTAGCGCCATTCTTAGATCTTGCCGCCACCGCGCTCACCCCGGGGCTTCCTCCTCGACCTCTCTTAGCCGCCTCCTGTCGCCCCAGCCTCCTCCGCTCCCCCATTGGCCAATCCGTGTCACGTGGAAGTTCGCGTCGCGCTTTTGTATATTTTTTTCTTTCCAGCGCGCTCCGACTGCCATTCTCGGGCCTGTGCGACGAAAGTGCTGTACACACAAACGGATCAAACGTGTTAGGGACAAGAACTTCGTTGTGATGGCATGCTGCTGCGCCTTAAGTTGCCGCAACCGACAAGGCGAGGGCAAAAGGCTTTTTTTGTTTACCATCCGGCGTGCGCAAACGCTTGCTGCACACTTGATATTTGCGCCGTCTCGCATCGTCGCGTTGCTACTTCCAAAACGGCATTATTAAGACCAGTTACTGACTGACGAAGCAAAATCGCGCCTCAAAAACATCTCCGCAGGGCGCGATCGAAGTTTTCCTCGGATTTCCTCTGGTAGCGCGTTAGCTGTCGTCTGCCACGGCAGGCCCGACGCAGGCGGCGCCACTGTCGTTATCGCACCTCGATCGCGCTGGTCGCGCCGAGCGCGATAGTGGAACGGAGGAGGAGGGAAGTGGATGGCGCTACTTTTATAAATATAGGGGCTTTAGTTCTACCTAACCGTAAAAAAGTGCCGCCTGCTGCCGCAGAAGCTCGCGAAGCTATGAGGTCACTTAGGGAGCCTACATGCAAGCGCTGTTTTAGGGTGGAGACAACCTTTGTAAGGGTACTTGCCACCGCCAGCTAAATTGGCGGGTAAAATTTTCCGCTAAATATAGCATGTGGGAATCAAAATGGCGAAAAGACCCGCTGACAGACCACGTTTCCCGCAACCGTTGGTGCCGTGAAACTAATTCAATTTTAAAAATAAATTTATTTATCAGCAGCTAGAGACCCATAGCGTGCCTGAGAGCAGTGCATGGCACCTCTGCGTTTTAGTTAAACAGGCTTTTAATCACATTTTTTATTACAGCACACTTCGAAAAACACCCTTTATATCGTGTGTACAACTGGAAGGCAACGACAATGTTTATTGCAGTTCACATTCTTGGCGTGAGAAAATACTACCACGAGCACGCCACCGTGCCTTATAACTTGTTGCTCTTTATGCTATGGAAAAAAATAAGTTGATGTGCTAAAATAAAAGGAAAAGGCAACTAGTATATTAAAGATGTATGGAGGTTTCGTGTGCGCATTGGGGCAAAACTAAATTAAAGAAATTGAATAGATCGCGTGCCAAAATGGGTACACCAGAGCGTGACAAAAAGAAAGCAGGAATGTGCCGCGTCATCTAGCGAAATTGGGAATCGAAATGGCTATTGACCAAATTTGGCGGTGAATAGCGCTCAAAATTTCGGAGTTGTCACCACCCTAAAACGGCGCTTGCATGTAGGCTCCCTAAGGTCACTGCGTTGTCTAGCAACCACCTCGCGGAGCGGCGTGTGTCTCACCTCCTCTTCGTGCCGTGCACATGTTGGCTTGACATGGGATGTTAAGGAGAGGGAAGAAGAGCATGCTCGAGAGAGGGAAAGAGAAGTGAGAGCGAGATAGAGGGAGAAAGAAATTGTAGCAGCACCAACGAGGCAACGGCAGAGCTGCTGCCGACGCCGCCCGCGCGGCCTAGCCGCGCATGCGCCGAAGCAGTAGCGATGACGTCTCCTCGCGTTGCCTAGTAACCGTCGGCGCAGGTGCGCGCTCGCTTCGCCTGACACAGACACGGCTCCGCCGAGCATCCGCCAGCTGCGCGTCACTCGCATGCGCCGTGACGTCAACCCGGCGTGTCGTCTGCTGTGCGCCGCCCGTACACTGTGCATAGCTTTCGCCCAGTGTGCATGCGCTTGGCCTCGGAGTTTGCCATAAAAGGGGCTGCGCCTAGTCGTGTCAACTTTCACTAGATATCGAGCGGCTAGCCTCCAACGTGTTCGCGTCGGCAAGCAACAGCGTTCTTGGCATTGTGCCAACCTTGGTTAGCCTGCCTGCATGCCAGGAACGCTGTCACTCGTAGGCGCCGACGCGTCCAGCGCTAGTTATGCGAAATGTTGCTCGAAAATGATCGCTCGAGAATACCTTCGCTACATGCGTAGTTAAGTTAAACCAAGTTAAGACCTAGCAGCAACCAAGTTAATGCCTTCTTCTTCACGTAAATACCTTGCAGTAGCAGCCAGTAAGACTTGAGGATCTACAGTTTCACTGTGCCTAAGCTTTGCATGACCGAGCGCAAACTTGCCCGTTTTTTTATCAATTGCTGGAAGGACACTACAAAACTAACGCCGTAGATTTCGTTAACATAAATTAGAAAAGGAAAGTGCCCCATAAGCAGGACTCAATGTACAAAGAATATTTTTGTAATAACAATATGTTTTTTTTTCCCTCAAGTAATAAGGGAATGTAAAGCACTTGACCAATTTCATGTAGAGCAGCCAACATTAGAAAAGTTTGTAGAGGAAATTGAGAAAGGTATACTGCCTGTGCTCCCGCCAAAGTGCCAACATTTTTGTGTGCCGTTTATTTTAGAGCGTCTTTCTTTATATTTTTTCTTTACATATCGAGAACAATGCTTGCACCTGTGCGTACATTGTCCCTATTGTACACCTACTCCTGTAATAATCCTGCCCATGGGATTGACATTATAGCCAAATAAATAAATAGACAGGGAGAGAACGAGAGGCACCCTAAAGCCGCGGCGCTGAGACTTGCTCCTGCAAGGGCTGCAGAATAGAGCGCCAGCCTTTCCCTCCTCGAGAACCACTTCAGGGCGGAAGATGCGTTCAACCAGACGAAAACAGGCAGCGCTCTCGACGCAGAAACAACACCGAAAAAGAGTTTCAGAAGTCACAAGCTTCCAGGAAAATTTCTATGGTTTGTTGGAGGAAGGAAGCACCCTTAACTAGTCAAAGTATACGCGCTAGCCTCACGGGTGGTGGGAGGGGAGAATAAGGGGGGCGGGGGGGGGGGGTCGGAACAAATGTGGGGGCATGACCCCACTGGTTTAGAACCTGTGGGGGCGACTTTCCCACTGCCCCCCCCCCCCCCCCCCCCCCCCTCCTGCCCGGTTCCGGAGCCCCTGCCGTCGTCCCAACAGCTCAAGCGCTTCACTCATGATAAGGAAAAAAAAGAAAGGAGAAAGTGCTATTAACATTAACCTTGAAGTCGAAGCAAAGGCGCCATATTACGCACGAGCCTTTCCTCGTAGCCCGTTAGCAAGTTTTTCCTTCCGCAGTCGAGAAAGCTCCAATTAAAGGGTGCATAAAATACACTGCATGGAGAGGAGTGTACACCTTTAAGGACATAACGATGTCCAAGACGCCCTCAACTACTGGTGACTCTGAGTACTACTGAGAGTATTCTGAGTACTACTGAGGTTTACAGAAACGCCTCATACTGTCAAACATCGTATGTACAGCATACATTTTCTAGCAACAGTAAAAGCTACCGGTGAGTCTGGTATAAAATGTTGGCATTAACAATGGGAGTGTAAATTGAAAATATGGGAACCGATGACTGTGGTAATCCATCATTTCTACCAATACATCTGTCACCCGATTATGCTAAGTTAACAGTTATGTGGTTCTCGCCGGGCAGTCTCGGTAACATTTTCTTCGTCAAATTAACCAGGTAGCGGCACAAAACACTCATTAATGCCTGTACAGAATAGAGCCCAAGTCACTCAGCGATAATAATTATGGTGACCATGATGACCTGCTCGGAGCTTTATAATTTATGTGCCTTACTACTATAGCTTTAAAACTATAGCTTTAAATTATTCCTCCGGTAACGATCCAGTCATGACCTTGGGGATGTGAAAAGGCAACGTTGTGAAAACAGCCTCGAAGTTAAAAGCAAGGATGGCCGCCTCCTACAGCGCTGATGGCGCTCACCGAAAAATATCGCGATTTAATTGCGCCCTCAGTTGACTTCTTGGATGATCCAAGAAGTAGTTTGACGATGGCGTCGGAAGTGTTCATTGACCAGCGGAAAGTCGCTATAAAAGTGACAAAGACTCCGAAAAGATAAACTGTTTTTTGAGGTGACTAAGCACTCGCGAAATTTAGCGACTTTCTCGCTAAGTTACCAACACTGTCGCCAGGCCAAGTAGATGTGCACAATATATTTCGAAGATGCGCGTGAATGAACTTGTGCTTATGTAAAGCACACCGGGTCTCAACGACGGTTGTCTCAGAAGATATCCCGATAAGTCCAGGCGTACACTTGCACCATAGTATGAACTGAATGCACTTGAAATGGGTTGTGCCTGGTTTCTCGCCACTTGTTGCCTTCCCTATACTGTTTGCTGCTGTGCGTCACGCTAGAAATTAGAGGCGTAATCACGTTCATCCGGGAGGGAGTGTGAAGTGGTGATAGTTTTGATAATATGACGTGCCCACTGTGGTGAACGCAAATATACGACGACGAATCAGAAAGTCTTTGCCCCCATTTAATTTTTTTAGCCAAATTTCGGCTGTAAATGTGAATTCAACATATCCATTCCCAGAGTTGGACCTTTCTTGGACCGACCCGGTCTCGTCTGCCGGTAGCACCGCGGCACGGCGCTGCTGTCATTTGTTGAAGATGGCGGTTGTGCTTCACACGTCCACGGCGTGCGAGCAACGAAGTGTGGTTAGTTTTCTATGAAGCAAGAGACGAACGCCCATCGAAATACGCAGGGAAATGCAGCCCACGTATGGGGAAAGGTGTCTCGCTTTGAGAAGTGTGAGGTGGTGGTGTTGTGAGTTCGCGAATTACGATGAAGCCAGGACGGTGGTTCCGCCGTCAGCCGGACGAACTCTACCACAGGGGCATCTCAAATTTAGTGCTGAGATGGGACAAATGTCGGAACAGGTGTGGGTGACTATGAGGAAAATAGTGTAAGGTACGTAGAATAGTAGGTAAATTTGTAATTACCGGTATATACCTTATTTTGGCCAATAAAAAATAGCGGCAAAGACTTGCTGATTCGCCTTCGTAGCTGCAAAATGTTTGTTGCCATCTTTTTGAATTTTTAGAACACATATAGACGGAAGCTTACTTTTTTGTACTCTCTGATCTAGCTACGAATCTTAAAATAAAAAAAAACTTTATTTAGTTTTGATCGGAGAAGAAAGGAGAGAAATAGGGGGAAAATTCCGTGTGATGTTTTGGACAATATACCAAAGCGATGATATATATCAACACGCGTCAACTCTTCTAGGATCTTTATGGCACCTCAGATTTCCAAACTCCCAATCATAATTATATGGAGGCTATTGACATGCTGATTTAAGGGGCAGGCTCCAACTATGCGTCGCACAGACCTATAGTTTTTACGTGCTGCAACCCGTGGACGTTGGTGAAATTTCGAGGTGAACAGATGATCTGCGTCTCCAAGTCTATGTAAAATACGTAATTAGATTTGCTGGAACTGTGAGTTCTCACGTTAGTCGTTAATTTTATATTTTCTCTTTCTATGTTTCAGCTATTCCCAGAAAAACACGGTGGTTCCTACAGGAGTAACAGGTCCAGAAGGGTTTAAAGGTGCATTTGACTTGTGCATCAAGGGTGTAATTACGCTGTGAAATATCTGAGAACTTGATGCTGCCAGGGTTGCAAAGTTAGGAGGAGGAGGAATAAACTTTATTGCAGAACCAGCACTTTATGATGGCCGGGCCTAAGCCTTCCATGAGGGGACGTCGAGGGCTTGCCTCGCCGCCGCCTCACGGGCGTGCTGGGTAACCCAGGTTTGGTCGTCGAGGGCGGAGCTCCACAGAGCCTCACGCAACCTCGACGAGAGGGTCGTGGTGAATTACATCTGCATTGAAGATCTTTGTACGCATTTTTTTTTTACTTCGAACGCTTAAAAAAAGAAGTCCAGAAAGCTTACTCGATCCCCTTCACTACACATCATTATTGTAACTAGGCGGACGTCATCTGCAAGAAAAACCAAACAAACCAAATCAATAATTATGCTAATTACAATAATTAACTTCTTAATTAAAAACTGTACGGCACGTTGTTTATATTGGAAAGTTGAAGGAAATTGTCATATATAGATAGTTAGGCGCAAAACGGCAGATAGATAGAAAGGTAGATATTTAGGCTCAAAACGGCGTAAGTAGGCAAATAATGCTATTCGCCTATAATACGGCAGACTGGATGAACTTTCCCAAAGAATGCTAAACGCATTAAATAGGGTAAATGAGAAAGGACATTATTACCATCAGCACCGCCCCATGCAGCTTGGAGGAAACGTACTAAGGAAAAAAAAAAGGGGGGGGGGGAGTAAACACTGCTCTCTCTATATCGCCGCTATTATTAGTCCATCATGTCAAAAACATTATTATTAGTCCATTATGCAAATTATTAGTCCTTTTTCAAAACTTTCTTAGGGAATACATTTACTGAAAGGCACCAAACTCTCTCTAGCATGTTCTCTGGTTCTAAGAAAAGGAGTTGCAAGGTTCCTTTAACGGCTGCGAGGACACCCACCTCCTTGCCCAGGTCCCGCCCGCCAACTTCGACATTCTTGCCGCCGAGTCCACCTCTTAACAAGATACCTAGTAGCGCAAAAACTCGAAATAAAAGATAACAGTGAGTGGCGTGCGAGGAAAGAAAAGACGAACGCTACATCTTTCCTTTCCTCTCGTCTCTCATCTTTATCTTTTATTTCGACTTTTTGCGCTACTAAGTATCATGTTAAGTAAACACCAACTCACCCAAGAAGAAGTTATTCTGGAGTCCACCTCTCCTCGACGTAGTGGTCACCTTTCCAAATATAAAGGGTCGCTCGTTCATGCGGTGACTACCCCGGGCTGGAGATGATGGTCAAAGGCAGCGAAGTAGCGCCCGAGCGCAGTACTCGCGCTGGGTATGACGGTGCAGTACGCACGCTGGTAGCATCCGGTTCCTGAAGTCATTGACTGGATTTTCGCGATGGTCTAGGCAGCGGCTGGTCTCTTTCCAGGCCATAGTTGAAAAATAATGTACAGGACGCACCTCATGTCTCCCCGCACAGTTCCAGTGGTAGGTCAACGCATCCGAATGATTCATGGAGCCACCATGCTACATTGTGCTACCAAAAGGGTTGTCGGTTCGAGTGCCTTAAACAACTCTATACCTCGGTTCTGGGGAAGAAGATCGGAATGTAGGATCTGCGAAACTTGTAGAGGCGCCGTTCGCGATGTAGTCCATTTCTGGGCTTGGGTGACACGACATGTTTGAAGCTGAACCCGAGTGTTGTTATGTATAAATGGCTGCTCTAACGCTGTAGTTGTACACGAACTATTAAAATGATTCGTTCGTCAGACGACTTTAGAACCCGCAATTGAACACTAATGGCAGGGGTTTGGACCAGCTTGGCATCGCAGGGGTACTAGCTGCCATGCACCTGCAAGAAAAAAATTACGCCATCTTCCCGTAGGGGAACCCTGAGTAGTATGCGAAGCAGCCATGGTGTCGACTCAAGGTAGTTTTGTCAGCTGTACAAACTTGGACATGCAGCAGCACCAGCAACACGCAGAACTGTTGTCGACGCCGTCGGCGTTTTGCCCACGTTCGCACCGAACGCGCGCGGCGTTGGTTACTGTTGCCGATGCCTCTGGGGCGCCTACCGTCGCGCCTCTAACCAATGCCTCCTTTACTAGTAAAGGAGGCATTGCTCTAACCTAAGCTGCTTTGGATTATCGCGCGCGGAGCCGCAGGTGTTGCCATTCGTTGCGCAATCCGGAGAGGAGTGTCGGAGAGGAGAGGAGGAATGCAGAGAGGAGAGGAGATGAGGAGAATGAGAAGACGAAGTGAATGATGATGAGTGGGCGAAGCACTGGGGGATCATTCGGGCAAAACGCCGGAAGCGTTCTCCGGAAGCCGGAAGGTGGCTTCCGGAACCGGAAGTGGAAACGGAAGCGAAACCGAAAGCGGAAGCCGGCTTCCGGTTCCGGCTTCCGGGAGTGAACGCCGAACGGCGGAGGGAGGGAGGGACATAGCCCCGACCATAAGCTGTTTCGCATCTAAAAAAAACAACAACAACAAAAACACCGCATATCCACGGTGTGAATGATGATGAGTGGGCGAAGCTCCGGAGGGAATCATCGGTAAACCGTGAATCTTCCGTGTAATTCGCCCAGTCTCGCCGCACTAAATCGAACGATTGACTTCCACCAATGACACGCGCCATATGTGACGTCATTCCTATTTTATAACGGCGCCCTTCATTATAATTGCACCATCTCCCGCTTAAGGGGACGCTAGCACAAACGCGTTAGAAACGTGCAGTACTCTCTAGTAAGGGGGAGAGGCCACAGCGTCTTACGCAGCCCTTTACACATGCCGGAACGTGCACCGCGTTTGCCGACGCCATCACATGACTGCTGAGAGAGTATAACCCCCGTATTCATAAACGCTCCTCGACTTGAACAATGCTCCATTTTTAGGAGGCATTGGTCAAGTTCAAGTCGAGGAGCGTTTATGAATACGGGGGTAAGGCGGAGAGGCCACAGCGTCTTACACCAGCTTCTTACACGGGCCGTAACGCGCTAGCACAAACGCGTTAGAAACGCGCAGTCTTTCGTTAATGTTGGGTATTTATTGTCATCGTGGTGCGCGTATCCATGTGCGCTTCGTGGCGTAGTGGTTAGCGCCGCGCGTTCGGAAGCGAGGGGTCCCTGGTTCGATTCCGCGCTACGGACACAACTTTCGGAATTTTTGTTTTTTCATAAAAGTAGACTTGGCTACCTACTACGACGACAACGACTTCTACTACTACTACAGAGGAGGGACAGACCCACACCCTAAGGAGCTTCGCCCCTAAAAAGGAAAGTGGGACAGTTAGTGTCAAATGGAGCAACCGGCAGAAAAACATTCTGCGAAACTTTTATTCGTGATCAGTGCTTTCTCAGATTTCGGCCACGATTAATTTTTTTAATAAATGTCGAAGATAAGCTATGCTAAACGTCCGATACTATACAGTAGATTATTTTTTTAGAATACTTTTATCCAGACCTTTTTATGAAAAAAAAAGCGAAAAGAATAAAAGAAAATGATGAAAAATGGAGAGAGCGAAGGTCGCATTTCTCTGTTTTTTAGATGTTCGCTCCTGAACCATACGGAACTCGTTGTATCAATAGACATTTTTAGTTTCGCGTACGTAGAAGCGCTATGTACGTGAAGACATTGCGGGATTAAAATACGCATGCGCTGAACGTAGGGAGCCCGTCGCGTCCCACGTACGCACGGGAAATCTGCGGTCTTGCGTTGCGCGCCCCACATACGTGACGGGCTCTGCAAGTTACCACTTAGGGAACGCAGCACAAACTAACACAGACGCGCAATTCGCGAGGGTCGAGAATCGGGCGTTGGCTCCTATTTCGGTTCGTCTTCAACGAACTCGGTTGAAGTAATGTTCATGTCTGCCGGCAGAGGGTGCCAATAGACATGTGGAAGAGGACCGGAAAACAGCGAGTTAGATCCTACAGGCGTAATGGGCAAATGGTGCAACAGAAGTTCCCTGGACTGATGTATGCGGAAGACATAGTGCTACTAGCGGAAAATACGAGAGATATTCAGCCACTTGCAAATATATGTAGTAACGCAGCGACAAATCCAGGCCTCAAGTTTAGCACAGAGGAATCGGGAATTATGATCTTTAATGAAGAGACGAGTAATTAAGTGGTGTCAATTCAACAGTAAGTCATACCCATAGTCAAACAATATGAATAACTTGTATACGTAAACGAAGGAAAGACTTAGGCAAGCACCCACCAAGATTATCTGAAAGTAAAGGGGAAGCGGAATGCAGCAATAATAAAACACAGATCACTGTGGGGCCACAATAAGTATGAGGTTGTGCGTGGAATCTGGAAAGGAGTTGTGGTGCCAGCGATAAAACCAGATATCTTGTCGGGGTTGGAAGTTAACCAAAGATTGGTAAGCCGGTTGGCTTTGGGAGCCCACGGCAAAACCACAAATGATGTAGCGCAGGTTCACATGGGTTGGGCTTCTTTTGAAGTCAGAGAAGCGCCGAACAAAATTCGTTTTGAAGAAAGACTCAGGAACATGGATGAAAAAAAAAAAAAGGCGGCTAAAGTGTACGCGTATCTGTACATGAAAAGCGTGGACACAGAATGGAGGAAGAGGTCAAGGAAGTTGGCAACCAAGTACAGGATAATCGAAACTGTAAATAGACAACCAGGAGTCATCAGAAAGAAAATGAGAGAAATAGTGACCCTGAATTGGATGCAAAGAATGAAGAGAAAAAAGGGCCATGGCGACTTACAAGAATGATAGGAAAAAAATTAGAAGGGATAATTTGTACGATAACACAAAGGGCAGTGCCTTGCTATTTGAGGCTTGAGCCGGCAGCCTAAGGACCAAAACATACCGGACAAAATATTTGGAACTCGATGAGGCATGTGTATGGTGCAGAAAAAATCCCGAGGCTCTCAGCACACCCTAATGGAATGCGAAGGGATTATTCCAGTGAGAACTGTTGCTTGCTTGCTTGCCTTCAAGAGTGGCTCGTACCCACTATGTGGGATTGGCCAAGAATCGGGTGATGGAAGGAAAACAATTATCGGAGTCTAATAAGGACCATTTTTGAAAATTTTTGAATGAAGAAAGGAATTTATTCATATAAAATCTAAGAACTTAGCAAGGAAATCGTCCTGATTCAATTATATACCCCACAACAGCTGAACCAACATCCCTATGACAATGTCCGAGAGAAGAGGCACGAAAAGATAGAATATTGGGTATCGTAATACTTAATCCAGTACTGTTAAATATTTCTTCTAAAGCATGTTTTCTTAATGAGCAAAAAACGGTGGCATGACAGGAAGTGTTCTATTGTTTCGCCTTCACCACAGTATGAGCACAAGGAGGAGGGCACCAGACCAGGTCGATGCAGATAAAAGTTTAATGTAGGAATGCGACATCTGAATTTGGTAAAGAGGACTTCAAGTTTTCTATTATGGCAGAATTTTCTGTTCCAAGGAAATATGAGGTGTCGATAATCAGATAGATTTGTTAATGGCACGTTCCAGGAGTCTTGCATGACTGCCCGTCTCCTGAACATAGCCGCGGTTATGTAAGCTGATACAGGAAGAATCGGAAGGATTGGACCACTAAGGGTAGCCCTCGCTAAGCTGTCAGCTAATTCATTGATAACTAATCCTTTGTGACCATGCACCCATACCAATCTAATTAGTTTTTAGTTAGAAGGAATAAGACATTGGAATGTACGCGAAACTTGTGAGCCACTATTTGCAGTGAGAGCTGAACATAATGACAAAGAATCCGTTACTATTACAACTTCCGAGATTGATGAGTGCACTTTTCGTCGAGCCAATGTAACTGCCAGAAACTCAGCTAGAAATACTGGCATATAGTCTGGAAGTCTTAAGGAGAACGACCAGTCGAAAGCGGAAGAGAAAATTCCAATTCCAGATTTTTCTTCTGATTGCGAGTCATCTGTCCCTATGACCGCTTTTACTTTTAACTCCGATATGTGATTTTCTAATAGCCCATTAATTATATTGTAAGAAAGCAGTTTTGAGTTGTTCGGATATATATCTTCGAAAATAATTTGGATATATCGCACATCTAAGGGACCAACTAGTGCCCGCACGAAAACGACCTGAGGAGTGTGGAACCGGGGCCAGGAAGATTAAAAAAATATTGCAGGCTGGGAAATGAAAATGACTGGTAATTTTATAGGGAATTCATACATCTTTAAGAATGTTTGGATCGTTAATAACCGAAATCTGCACAAAAGAGAAGGTAAATGTGTTTCCAGGTATAATACATTGTTGGCAACGAACTTCGGCAATCCAAGGCACAGGCGTAAAGCTTCCCGTTCCAGAAGAACAAGGGGATGTAATTTGTATACGCCGGCGCACCTGAATACAGAACACATCCGAATTCCAAAATTGGCCGTATGTACATTTTATAAATCATCACAAGATAGTCTCTCCGCATTCCTTATCGACTGTTGCAAAGCCTTCTTAGCATTCCAATCGCTCACACCCCTTTTTTATTAATGTGTTCAATGTGCGTGCGCCAATTTAGCCGGTCATGATATATTATGCCCAGGTATTTTAGCGGGACCACCTGAGGTATGTTCTGCAGGCGGTAGGTTAGGTTTATATGTATTGGATCTATTAAAGGAAAAACTATTATTGAGCATTTACTGACATTTAGGGAGAGGCGAATATTCAGTAACCAGTTTTCTATGGCGCACAGGTATGTTTGCAATCGATTATTTAAAGAGTGGATGTCCATGTCGGATGCGAAAAAAGCAATGTCATCTGCCTAGACATATGTGTATATGTCATTATGACAAGGTATAGAGCTTAGTAATATATTAAATGATAAAGGGGACGTCACAGCTCCATGCGGAACTCCACGCGATTGTCGACGTCTATTTGAAGAACATCCTTTCAAAGAACAATAACATTTTCGGTCAGTCAGAAACTCGCTAAACCATTTTGTTATGTATTTTGGGAAATCAAGGTTAATTATTCAATTCAATAAAACTTCGTGTTCTACACTATCGTAAGCTTTTGATATATCTAAAGTTACTAGAGCTGCAATTTGTCTCTGGCGACGTGCTACTTTTATACGGCTCTCCAGGTCCACATGAGCGTGCCAGACGGAACAGCCAGATCTAAAGCCAGTTTGGAAAGGGCTGAGCGCTTCTTTGTCCTCTACTAATTTTATAAGACGAAAATTTAGAATGCTGTCTATTAATTTCACTAAATTGGAGGTTAGAGCAATTGGTCGAATATTATCAAGCGTGTATCCGTCACCATTATTTTTAAGAATCGGAATAGTTTTAGCGAGTTCCCAGCTGGGAGGTATCCACGAAAATTGAATAGAATAATTCACTACGTCTAAAAGAACATCTGGGGACTCCTTGAATAAATTTTTATCATTTTTGAGATTATTATGTCAACACCAGGGGTGGAATGTGGCATACTTTCCACTGCTGTGGCTAGTTCTAACATAGTGATCTCCGTAAAATCATCGGACCGTATGCGTAACTTGGAACATGGCGTTAACAAGGACGTGAACCGGATTTCTCAACCCTTTGCAATTTCTTCTACCATTTGCGTCATTTCTTCACTAGTGAAAACCATCGCGTCAATGTTACTCGGACGCGGAAGAATCTTTCTGCCACGATGAAAAGTGAAAAGCGCTCGCTTGTTTTTAGATTTAGATATATATTCGAAATGTTTGCAATCATAGTCGTATTTTGCTTTAGAAACTGTATGTTTAAATATAGTGCTGTAGAATTTATAATCACTCCAATTATTTGCACACTGGTTATATGACAACTTTTTCCAGGCTGCTTTCCTTCTTTTATAATCGCGTGAACAGTCGGTATTCCACCAAGGGTTGTAGGAGTAACCATTATTAGATCGAATTCTGAATTCCGACTGCTTGCTAGATTTTTCGAGGGCTGAACTTCGTCTTTCGACGTGAATCTTCGTCTTTTCTTCATTGGACGCCTCAGAAAGTGACGAAATCACAGATCGCAAGGACTGCTTAAAGGTACTGTAGTTTACAAACGTTCGAGCTTGTTCATCTATTGTTGTAATAGAGCGGACTATTTCAAAGAACAGCGGGATGTGATCACTATTAGAGGCGCAATCAACAGTCGACCACGAAGACACAGAGAGGCTACGGCTAGAGAATGTGAGATCAATTGCAGACTGATTTTGGCCACGCACGAATGTAGTTGCCCCCGAATTTCCACAAGAAAGGTTATTATCTAATGACCAATTCCACAAGCGTTTACCGCATTAATCTGTCTTTAAACTCCATGAAACATGATGTGAATTGAAATCCCCAGTAAGTAAAACATCCCGCCCACAGCTAGCTAGAACACTCTCAAGAAAGCTAGTGTCCTGCACACGGGAAGGAAAATAAGTATTTACAATATAAAGAGGGAAACATCCAGGTAGAGTCAGTTCTATAGCCAGAATTTCGCACTAAGAATCCATCAATTTGAATAAAATTTTGGCTTTATGACATATTTCATTCGAAATAAATATAATTAGTTCACCAC
Organism: Dermacentor silvarum; assembly: GCF_013339745.2. Lineage (NCBI taxonomy): Eukaryota > Metazoa > Arthropoda > Arachnida > Ixodida > Ixodidae > Dermacentor > Dermacentor silvarum. The sequence continues at coordinate 65,410,222 of NC_051159.1, read as the reverse complement.
CTCTTGTAGGGCTGTCTAGTCGAAAAGATCTGTAAAATTTTTAATGGAAATTTTTCTCCGTTGTCAACCAAGTTTCCTGTAATACTATCATATCTGGATTAAGTTGGTTTGTAAGAGAAAACAAATCTACAGAAGCTGATAATAGAGATCGGCAGTTCCACTGAAGAACCTTTAACAATATTATGATGAAGAAGTTGCTGCTGTCGAAGGGGACTTCTTTGATGCACTATCCTCCAATGTAAACTTCGACTGACATTTCTTTGACTTCAAATGGGGAAGTGAGGAAGAATCCTCACTGATTGTTGACATAGCTCTTTTTTGAGCACGAGCATTATGTTCTGCGTCTTTCATTTCGCAATCTTCAATGGTCTGGTTGGCGGAAGCAGAATGAGTGGGAGGGGAACTATTGCACACTGTGCCATCTCCCGAGACAGTTGTCTCCCTCTTTCCATCGACAGATTGCTGCCCCGAATTTATAAGTTGATTTGCTACCGAGCATAGACCAGTAGCTTGCATTAAGGTATTCATTTGCGAGGAAATAGCCTGTGCGATGCTTTCACATAACATTTACCAGCAACTGATCCATTGCCTTAGCCAAGGCCTTTTGAACAGCGTTTTCTATGGTTGCAATGAGAGATGAGTCAAATATCGTATTTTTTTGGCTGTAACTCCAGCATAGCCAGATGTTCTTTCATTTACAATATTTGCAGCTTCTCTTCTGGAGCAACGTCTTTTATCCATAACTTCGAGGATCTGCACTTGTTGGGCCCGCACAGAACAGTTAGAGTGAGTAATCGGCCGGATGGTTTCCTTCTCAAAGGCAGCATCTCTCGTTTTCGGAAGTGCAAAGAACTGTAGGTAACGTTCTTCTTCTTCTTTTTGGGGTTTTACGTGCCAAAACCAGTTCTGATTATGAGGCACGCCGTAGTGGAAGGCTCCGGATGAATTTCGACCACTTGGGATTCTTTAACGTGCACTACAACGCAAGCACACGGGCATTTTTGCATTTCGCCTCCATGGAAATGCGGCCGCCGCGGCCGGGATTCGATCCCGCGATCTCGTGCTCAGCAGCGTAACGCCTTGGCTGACTGAGCCACCGTGGAGGGTAAACTGTAGGTAACGTAACCTTCCAGAAGCTCTTGGATTTAAAATGGACGGTAGCATCAACCAGTCAGCTGTCGAGATCAGCAAGAGAGGCTTAATGTATTGGTGGAAGAAAAGCAGGGAAAAGATTGATGCGACCGGGTCCGTTACAGTCCCAGGTGGATTTCAAAATGAAATAAAGAAAGAAATAAAGAAAAAAAGATTCAGGAGATGTATACAAAAAATGCTAGATAGCAAACATGTATATCATACCTGATTAAATCAAACAGGCTACGTGACTATTTGTCGCCACCCCGTTTCAAAAGGGATGCCATTCAGTCATCATCATCATGAAGCAACGATCTGTATGTTTGCGGGGCTTCCATCCACAGAATGTTGTGTACGGGAAGCTATAAGCGTCCCACGCATGCGACGCGTAGCACAAGTAGAACTCGCGAGTTTGCGTGAGCAAAGCTTCTGCGTACGTGAAACTAAAATTGCCTCATTAGGCAATAGTTTGCAAATTTCGCAGTATTTTCGCGTGCCCGGGTTCCCTTTGAGCAGAAAAGGTGCGCAGAAGCCGGCGCGGCGAATCTGCTTCTCCCCAATACAAGACCAATCTGTTTGTAATATCTACAACTGAAATCTGCAAATATAGATTACCTCATTATTACTTTTCTTCCCGACCCCTAGACTATCCAGTACCACTGCGCTGAGAAAGAAAATTTGCTTGAATGATCTGGTCCACCATCTTTGTTTCTGTGCGAACTAGGTTTTCATAGGGTAGAGTGTATGTTATCCTGCTGATGATAAAAGCTTGAATGAGTCGTATTGTTTCGCCTTCGTGCCACCCTCTCCATTTATTTGTGATTCTTCCCATTAGCATTCTTCGAAGCTGAGAGGTGGCGGGTTCGAACACGTTGTAGTGTATATGGTGAACCCACTACCGGTGAAACCGTGATTACGTGCAGCTGTACTTCGCGTCTCTGTGTGGAGAGCATAATTAGCCGCACGGCGAACTATCCCTGGACCTCATCGGTACTGTGGAGCCCGTTCGACACGGTGTCACTTTGATTCCGGCTGCAGAGCCGAATCTCGACAGAAAAACGTTCGTGGCATTCGGGTAGGAGAGACTTGGGGTGGGAATAGGTGTTAAGGGTATAGTGCCACGCAAACAACGAAGACGCTGTCGAGAAAAAAAAAAGCAAGCGTTTTAAATTCCCATTAGCATTGCTATTTGCTACGTTGTTGTTTCTGGCGGCGATAGTGTGATCAAGACAAGAAATTTGATCCTTTCTGGAAGCTTGTTGTTTTGTAGTTGGAGATGTAGATTTGGCCTGTTACGGTAGTTTCGTCCATGAGCTCTGATCCATTCGCACCTTTCTGGTGCAAAGTCCATACCGTGTTCTGCCACGAAGTTTTGGAGTGCGTTAATGGCTTTTTGCAGGGTGCTTTCTTTGTGGCCTAACGAGCCTTTGTGCATTCATAAGGCGATATCATTCGCATCGAGCACGAACTTGAGGTTTTGTATTTGATGTAACCTTCTTTTAAATTGTTCATGCCCATGTTGAACAATGGCGAGAGTTTAGCTTTTTGTGAAGTTCCTTTGTTGGGAAGTTCCTTTGTCCAGTCAGTTTGGGTGACCGCGTATTTTCTAATACTATCGTGGCAGTGCTGCCAGTTTGGAAGGATTCGACATAGTCTTACGCTCCGAATGAGCGTACGGGACATGGCGCCGAATGCGCTCTTTAGGTCTAATGCCAACACTCACTATGTTTACTTTTCCAGTCAGCAGTTTTACAGGTAACTTACTTTACTTCAACTACTTCACTAAATTACTTTGCGGCAAATATTGCAATTTACGAATTGCAAACCACTTAGAATGAACGTCCAGAATGACACCAGTTTGTAGATATATATGCGCTCTCAAACGTTCCTAAAATATTGCCTGTACCCCAGGTAAAAAAAAAAAAAAGAAAAGACTTGTTGGCTCGGAGTGCGCGGTGTGGCCAGTCACCGACACCTAGGGTAATTTCGCTACCCATCAGGTGCTCCTGCGCTGTGCAGCCCCGAATCGAATATTTCGCTAAGGCGCGCGTGGCTGTTTGAGTGCGCAGTGGGGCTAATCACCGACATCTCGGGGTAAAGTCATTACCCGTGACTTGCTCCTGCGCTCTGCCGCCACAAATCAAATCTCTCGCTGTGGCGAGCGTGGCTGTTGGCTCGGAGTGCGCGGTGTGGCCAGTCACCGACACCTAGGGTAATTTCGCTACCCCTCAGGTGCTCCTGCGGTATGTCGCCCCGTATCTATAAGGCGTCCGTGGCTGCTTGCTGAGATTCCTACGTAGGTGTTCTTGCAGGCGCATTGCAGGAACCCTGCTATGCCAACCTGGTCCAAACCCCTGTATCTAGTATTCAGTTGCGGGTTCTATTGGCGTGTGTCTACGTACGAATATTTTAATAGTTCGTGTACAACCGCAGCTGTTTGTAATGCGTTGAAGCAGTCATTTATACATAACGCTACTCAGGTTCAGCGCCAGGCACTTCGTGTCACCCATTGCCAGGGATTGGATATACCACGAACGGCACCTCTTCAATTTTCGCAGATCCCAGACGCTGGTTTTCCTCCCCAGAAGCATGATGTACCATTGGAACTTTGCGGGGAGACATGAGTTGTGTCCTCCACATCATTCTCAACTATGGTATAGAAAGAGACCAGCTGATGCCTCGACCATCGCGAAAGTCCAGTCAGTGACCTGGCGTACTGCCGCGTCATACCCAGCGCGAGGAGTGCGCTCGGGTGCAATTTCGCTGCCTTTGACCATCGTCTCGAGCCCGGGGAAGTCACCGCATGAACGAGCGACCCTTTATACTTGGAAAGGCGACCACTACGCTACGGAGAGGTGGACTCAGCGGCGTCGATGTTGAAGCTGGCGGGCGAGATCTGGGCGAGGAAGTGGGTGTCCTCGCAGCCGTTAAAAGAACCTTTCGCTCTCCCATTCCCTTTCCCACGTGTAGAGTAGCAAACTGGACTAAGTCTGGTTAACCTCCCCGACTTTCCTTGTTGCCTATCTCTCTCTCTTGCAACTCATCTTATTCGAACCAGTGAGCATACTATAGAGATTTTGGTGCCTTTCAATAAATGTATTCCCTAAGGATATTTTGAAAATGGACTAAGAATTCACTTGATGGACAAATAATATTGTTTTTAACATAACAAAAATTACGAGGGGTCACTTATGCTAATGTCGAACTCAAGAGATCTGATAGAATTCGCT
>NC_051159.1:65365861-65400861 GCF_013339745.2 Dermacentor silvarum | reverse complement strand
GGCACCATCACTCGAGAAAAGAGGAAGACGAACGAGCTGGGCTCGCGCGGTGAATCTAACCGGTCAGCGCTGCAACCGCTGTTGAAAATATAACTTGTAAATCGTTGCTCGTCTTAGTGACTCGTGCTTCGCGTAACAATATCAATAAGTTCATCATGTGAATCATTAGCCTAGTTTCAAAACTTCCTTAGAGAATAAAGTTATTGAAATGCATCAAACCTTCTCTAGTATGCTCTCTGGTTCGAAGAAAAGGATTTTCAAGGTTCTTTTAACGGCTGCGAGGCCACCCACTTCCTTGCCCAGATCTCGCCCGCCAACTTCGACATCGACTATGCTGAGTCCACCTCTCCTTAGCGTAGTGGTCGCCTTTCCAAGTATAAAGGGTCGCTCGTTCATGCGGTGACCTCCCTGGGCTCGAGACGATGGTCAAAGGCAGCGAAATTGCACCCGAGCGCACTCCTCGCGCTGGGTATGACGCGGAAGTACGCGCACTGGCAGCATCCGGCACCTGAGGTCACTGACTGGACTTTCGCGATGGTCGAGGCATCAGCTGGTCTCTTTCTATACCATAGTTGAGAATGATGTGGAGGACGCAACTCATGTTTCCCCGCACAGTTCCAGTGGTACATCATGGTTCTGGGGAGGAAAAGCAGCATCTGGGATCTGCGAAAATTGAAGAGGTGCCGTTCGAGGTATATCCAATTCCTGGCATTGGGTGACACGAAATGCTTTGCGCTGAAACTGAGTATTGTTATGTATAAATGACTGCTTTAACGCATTACGTACAGCTGCGGCTGTAGATGAACTATTAAAATATTCGTACGTAGGACAGACGCCAATAGAACCCGCAACTGAATACTAGATGCAAAGGTTTCGACCAGGTTGGCATAGCAGGGTTCCTGCAATGCGCCTGCAAGAACACCTACGTAGGAATCTCAGCAAGCAGCCACGGACGCCTTGGAGATACGGGGCGACATAGCGCAGGAGCACCTGAGGGGTAGCGAAGTTACCCTAGGTGTCGGTGACTGGCCACACCGCGCACTCCGAGCCAACAGCCTCGCGCCCCTCAGCGCACACCGAGGCATATTCTTTTTTTTATTGCATGGATACTACAAGAGCATTTCTGCCGTCGTCGTCGCCGTCTCCGTGATGTTCCGTATAAAGAACAAGGGCGATAACAGCGTCGCCGTGCGCCGTATGCTGTATGACCGAGTAAAAGCGCGCGAGGGGAGCCGCCGATCGCAGCTCAATCTGGCACCCGCAAGAGAGGGAAGCTGACAGGACAGGTGTCATTTTGGAAGTTCATTCCTTCTTCTTCTTCATTCTGGGGTTTTACGTGCCAAAACCAGTTCTGATTATTAGGCACGCCGTTGTGGAGGGCTCCGGATGAATTTTGACCACCTGGGGTTCTTTAATGGAAGTTCATTCCAAGTGGTTTGCAATTCGTAAATTGCAATATGTGCAGTAAAGTAATTTGGTAAAGCAGTTAAAGTAACGTAATTTAGCAGTAAAAACGTAAAACAAGAGCGGTATTTGGGTTCACACATCTTCTCCAGCACCAACTGCGTACTTTGCTCGGCCGCGCGCGGTCGCGCGCGGCCGAGCAAAGCTTGCAAAGCTTCTCATCAACACGGTGGTGTTGATGAGAAGCGCTTACCGTGGGCAGCGTGTGCGAAGGGACACACCTGTAGTGCTGCACTGCCGATCTGGGCAGTATTGCATGTGTAGCGTGCGTTGGAAAATGTGACCCGACTATTACTAACTGAATGAACAAGCGTGGTGTGAGCGCGCACAAACAAACAGGAATAGATCACACTGAACGACTGCAGACAACGACTGTCAAAACGCTGGCAGCGAGCGGATATACGCCGCAGCGGGCGAGGTACGTGCGGTCTATCGCTTCAACGGAAGCTGAGCGGCGAATGCCCAGCGCATACCGTGTGGAGATAAGAGACGGTGCGGGCGAGCGACGAGCGCGGTTGTTGGCAGAGTAGTAGTGAGCCCCCCCCCCTCGTCCCTCCGGCGCTGGCTTCCCGCTTCCTTGCTTGCCCGTGGGAGATTGAGTGCGTTCGCTCTCCGTGATAGCGCGCGTCCCCGCACGCTTCCGCTCGGGCATACGACGCGCGGCGAAGATTTTATCTATACGGAACCTCACGGCGACGGCGACGCCGACGGCAGAAATCCGGTTGAAGTGTCCATATAATTGCTATCGCAATAAAAGAAGGACGGTAGTCTGCGCTTATGCGTCGACTATCGAAAACTCAAGCAGATCACAAAGAAAGACGTTTATCCACTACCGCGTATCGATGATTCACTGGACCGGCAACGAAACGCACGTTACTTTTCGTCGATGGACTTGAAAAGCGCTACTGGCAAATCGAAGTTGATGAGAGAGACCGTGAGAAGACCGCTTTTGTGACACCCGACGGACTTTATGATTTTCAGGTGCTTCCCTTCGGTTTGTGTTCTGCGCGAGCAACGTTTCAACGACTAATGGACAGGGTACTCTCAGGCCTCAAATGGCAAACCTGCTTAGTGTACCTCGACGACGTGATTGTTTTCTCCGCCACGTTCGACGAGCACTTAGGAGACTGAAGACAGTCTTTGAAGCAATACGCTCAGCAGGCCTAACTTTGAAACCGGAAAAGTGCCATTTTGGTTTTGAAGAACTTCAATTCGTCGGTCACGTAGTTAGCCATGAAGGTGTTCGACCTGACCCTGATAAAATCGCTGCTGTCGCAAATTTCCCTACGCTATCTGATAAAAACGCCGTGCGACGTTTTCTTAGCCTTTGCGCCTACTACCGGCGGTTTATTGCGACTTTTCGCGCATTGTGTGTCCATTAACACATCTCACCCGAGAAGATGTCCCCTTCGTGTAGGGCGAAGAGCAGCAACGGGCATTTCACGAGCTACGGCAACGGCTGCAGACGCCTCATGTGCTCGCACACTTTGATGAAGACGACCCGACGATTCTTCATACCGATGCTAGTAACGTCGGCATTGGCGCAGTGATTCCTCAGCAACAGGACGACACCGGAAGAGTGCTTGCTTACGCCAGCCGGACCCTATCCAGAACGGAGGCTAACTACTTCACTACAGATAAAGAATACCTCAGGGTGGTTTTCGCCCATATCTATGCGGTCGCTTTTTCACCGTCGTCAGTGATCACCATGCACTTTGCTGGCTGACTAATTTAAAAGATCCAGCTGGTCGGCTTGCACGCTGGAGCCATCGGCTCCAGGAGTTAGACTTCACTGTTGTATACAAATTGGGGAAGCGGCATGCCGACGCCGACGGCCTTTCTCGCTCGCATGTTGAGACTGCATTGCGCGACGATGATGACGCGGCTTTTCTAGGCATGGTAGACACTGTCGTCGTTTCACGCCAGCAACGCGAGGACGCAGAACTAGTTCCTCTTATTGATTGCTTTGAGGGAAGAACAAGTTGCGGGCCGAGGTTATTCGCCAGCGGGCTACCTTCATTTTGTTGCGTCACGACGTTCTCTATAAAAAGAACCTTTCAACTAGTGGCAGAAGCTACCTACTTGTCGTTCCTGCATCTCTACGGTACGAAGTCCTACACGCCTGTCACAACAAGCCGACCACTGGTCACTTGGGCTACACCCACACATTTTTTTCAAGAATTAGGCTAAAGTACTACTGGCCGAGACTTCCCACGAAACGCACAAGCAGCTATTTGATGTCTACCCGCCGGGGTGGCTTAGTCAGCTAAGGCGTTGCGCTGCTGAGCCCGAGGTCGCGGGATCGAATCCCGGCCCCGGCGGCCGCATTTCGATGGAGGCGAAATGCAAAAACGCCCCTGTGCTTGCGTTGTAGTGCACGTTAAAGAACCCCAGGTGGTCGAAATTATTCCGGAGCCCTCCACTACGGCGTGCCTCATAATCAGAACTGGTTTTGGCACGTAAAACCCCAGAAAGAAGAAGAAGCTATTTGATGTCTAAAAGATGTCTTGAACGGATAATTCAAAATTCTAATAGCTGTCCTGGTCAAGACATTTTCTTTACGTGGACGTCTACAGGTACTTCAGTAAGCCCTGCTAGCGTTACGCTAAAAGTTGGCTAATAAACATCTCGACAAGAACAAATTCAAGAATTGTATTAGATGCTCCCAGAATTCTGTAATAATGACTTTGGAAACATTATGCAGGCTTTTATAAAACCTCTTGACAAGAACAAGTTAAGAATTTTATCAGACGTTCCCAGAATTATGTTATAAATTATAACTGAATTCTGGGGACATCTAACAAAATTCTTAATTAAGCTATAAAAGCCTGCATATTGTTTCCGAAGTCATAACGTATAATGGCTTCAGAAACAATATGCAGGCTTTTATAGCTGTCTTTAAAGCAGCATTTATAGATTGTCATTCTACAGTGACGTACGTGGTAAGCAAAATTATTGGCCACTTCTTCCGCATACCATGCATCCGTATGCTAGCTTCATAGTACACGTTACTATATAGAACTGAAAATTAAATTGAAGCATTACATTGTATTATTTATAATAACTTGCATAAAATTGTTTAACATATATAAAATGTGCAATACACAACCAAAGCAAATGAGCATAACAACAGGCAGAAAAAAATTACCTGACCTTGTGAGAAAGCGGCTTTATTGACTAATAAATTAAAGGTCATGCAGAATTATTTTACAAATTTTTTTTACTACAGTAGAAAAGGTGACCACAGAAAATAAGACGTAACTGCAGTAACCACAGCAATCCAGGTTCCTTCCCTCTTGGATACCGCTGGCTGCCCACAGAAGTTCGCTCTGTAATACAACAGTCAAGAAAAAAGTGAGTAAGCCACACTTGATTTACAATAAAGATGTGCGATTCGGTATTTCAAATAGCAACATATGTGCCATTGTTTTACCTCGGTCACATTTACTTTATAAATTTAAGCAATACTTTCTCTCAAAATCTTATGCTCTACGATGGCGTTCAGAATTATGTTGCAGATATATGAAAAAGCTACTGTAGAGTGAAATTTAACTGGCAAATGGTTTGATCCACACACGACTTGCAGTAGGACATTAGCAGTTAGATGGTTTGCAAACAAATCTCTTACATGAGTATGCTACTTTTATTTAAGTAGTGGTGTTGGTGAGTTGTAGCAACAGGTGGGCTTAGCCTGACAATCAAGGCCGGCAACTGCTCCTTCCGAGTGTCTCTTGCAATATCCCTGCGGTATTGTACCACACATCAATAAAACCATTCTCTTCCTAAAGGAACCTTAACAATTGAATAATCATAGAATGGCCTCACTATATTAAAGGACGCCGTCTCACGAATCTCATGCCGCAAAAAGTTTTCCAATCCTCTAACTATAAGTGAAGTTACCACACCAATGCAAGGCTATTTTCCTGCCTGCTAGCGTTCTGGAAGCTACACAGAGGAGAAGCCAAGAGAGCAAAGTCCCAGTAAACTACGCAATGCAGCACGCTGCTGCCATCTTAAAGGCCACACGCAACTAGAATTTCTGTAATCATTCAACCAATTATGTGAAACTCTGGCTTTACCTCCCAGATCACAAAAGAACGTTCTGCTACATACCGTGCATGCAAATATATTCGAGTCTAAACTTCGCGCCAGCATGGGCCCGCCAAAACAAAAGTGGCATGCAAGTTGTACCAGGTAAATGTATACATACCATAAGGAACTGCACCGTATCTGCAGGCGCTGGTCAAGGCTTGAACGTGAGCAAAAGACTTGGGAAGAGAAGCATGAGCACTGGCGAGCGAACGCTTGCGAGCCTGAGCACGGCCCTTTGAATCGCTCACGGAAACTTCAGCGCGCCCCCCTGGTGTGGTTCAAGACACGTGGTCCAAGAGCAGATAGCACGTTTGCGACTGCGCGCTGCCAGATCTGTTGGTGACGATAACTGGTATCGCAATTCCGGCTTCATCACCGCTTGTTCACGCAAAGGGAAAGGAAGGCACGGCTCTGATAAGGACGCGGAACGGGCGCGTACGTGTGCGCCCGGCCGTTTTCTTTTTTGTAAACTTTGACTGTCGTGACAGACTCATCGAGTGAAAAAATCGGAAAGGAATAACCCCGCAGGCTTTTTTCTGCTTGTTCACCCAAAGGGGGAAAGCAGCGAAAGGCTATATGATGCGACGTTAACGGATTGCATATATATGACTTGTTAAAGTCGCACGGAATGTAACGCTGCGCGTCGGGCACGCGACTTTTAAATCTTTTTCACTTTCACGCGCACGCCCAAGCGTGTCGCACATTTTCCGACAAAAACATCTAAAAAAGTTCTTGAGTTATACGCTCTCAAGGAGTTCACCAAAGTATACTCCGGTGACGCCAGAGGTGGGCTGTTACCAGAGCTGAAACACAATAGCATATTTGATTAACCGTACTTCCTGCTACAAAATGTTTCCAACAACATCTGTTTAACGTCTTCGCGTAGACCAAGACGTCTATAGCCGTTTGTAGCCGTTCAAAGAAGTTTTCAAGACGTTTTGTGTTTCGTGGGTTGCGCCGGTCGTGAAACGTTATGTCCAGGCATGCCTGGATTGCCAGCGCCGCAAAACCCCACCCGTCAAGCCTGCTTGACTGCTGCATTCCGTTCAGGTACCGCAAGTGCCATTCGCACAAGTTGGCATGGACCTTTTAGGTCCATTTCCAGCGTCTTCTGCCGGCAATTGATGGATAATGGTCGTCACATGTAGATTATCTTACCCGATACGCCGAAACAGGTGCTCTCCAGCGGGGAACAGCAGCCGAAGCAGTACGATTTTTCATCGAAGCCATCGTCCTAAGGCATGGCGCTCCCGCAGTGGTCATTACCGACAGAGGTTCTGCTTTCACGGCCGCGCTTTTGGATACCGTTTTGCGACTAAGTGGTACCACTCACCGAAAGACAACCGCCTATCACCCCCAAACCAATCGGTTGACAGAACGTTTGAACAAGACTCTGGCAGACATGATGAGTATGTACATCGACGTCTACCACAAGAACTGGGACGAGATTTTACCATATGTTACATTTGCGTACAACACGGCTCCCCAAGAGACAACACGCGTGACACCTTTCAGCCTCGTTTACGGCCGCGAAGTAACAACACTGTTGGACGCGATGTTTCCACACGACTGTGGTGACCACGAGACTGGTGCCGAGGAGTTTACGCAACGCACCGAGGAAGCAAGGCAGCTTGCGCGTTTGCGCATCCAAGAGCAACAGGACTACGATGCCAGACACTACAATCTTCGACACAGACCCGTCACGTACAACGTCGGCGACCAGGTGTGGGTCTGGATTCCTATTCATCGGCGGGGGCTATCCGAGAAGCTCCTACGAAGATACTTCGGGCCGTACACAGTTCTACGCCGCATCAGTGACGTGAATTATGAAGTTGTTCCCGACAATCCTCAGTTACTGCTCCAAACACCGGCAGCATCTGCCCGAGGTTGTGCACGTGCTCCGTATGAAGATATACGTTTCATTATGACGTCAATTTTGCACCATCACTTCACTTCCTTCGGAGCTTGGCGCATCGGGCCGATGCTTCTTTCAAAGGAGGGGCAAATGCCACATCGCAAATGCCACGGGTATGTGCCCTGTCATGAGAACGACACTGAAGTAGCGCGCGGGTAGAAAAACAGAGACGACAAATAGAAGCAAATGCTAATAAAGGAGAACGTGCAATGGCATTGTTGCGCCGGTTCAGCAATAAAAACACAGGGATGCGTAGAACTACGTTTCTGATGATTTATAAGCTTTACGTCCGCCCCATTCTAGAATTTGGTTGTGTTCCTTTTTCAGGATGTGCAGCATACAAGCTAAGACCTTTAATTCTACTGGAAAGGCAAGCGCTGCGTCTCTGCCTCGGGCTGCCAAGTTTTGTGGCTAATAATGTGCTTTATCTGGAGTCTGGAATTACTCCGCTTGATTCCACATTTAAGCGACTTACTGTCCTAACTTTCCTGAAGCTTTATGATACACCCCTTTCCAATTTGCAACCCGTTTTCATCAATTCAGCAGAATCATTTTTCAGAACAGGATGGCGGCGTTACCGACAGCCACAAGTTATTTTTGTTCAATCGCTGTTATCAAAACTCCAAGTTAGCCTACCGCGCCTGATTTCTCCAAAATCTAATTCATTCAAAATAAAACTCACTTTTGATGATATTTTTCCAAAACACGCGAAACTTCTTCCTGCGCGCATACTTGAAGGTCTCCTTCAAGACCATCTTAGTCAATTTCCGTCTCATTTGGTTATTTCTACGGACGCAGCACAAAATTTAGAGAAGGCTGGTGTTGGCATCTTTTCGAATCAACTCAACTGGTCTTTTGCTCTCCGTCTCGCTGATTACACTCCAATATTTCTTGCAGAATTTCTGGCAGTTATTCTTGCCATCCGAAAATTGGGTCCACAGAATTCTAAGGTAATAGTTGTTAGAGATGCGCTTTCGGTCTGTACACATTTAACTTCCAATAATCAGTCACACTTACTGAGTATATTTTCGACTCTTGCCCCAGAAAATTTATCCGAAGTCTTCTTTGTCTGGGTCCCTGGACATAGTGGAATATTTTTAAATGAATCAGCTGACTTGCTCGTTTCGCCATCGCTAAATGGTCCGGTCATAAATATTCTTCCTGATTTCTCTTTTATAACAGGAGCTAGATTTAAACGCCTTTTATTGCTGAGTTGCCATGACTCGTCCATACTTTCTTCAGACGATTTTCAACATTTAAAATTTCGGTGGAACACGAGCAAGTGCCTTTCACGCCAATGTGAGGTGACGCTGTCAACTTTCCGCTGCAGAGTTCCCCGCCTAAATTTTTATCTTCATAGATCCGGTTTACCAATCACTGACCTCTGCTCGTTTTGTAATCAACCGGAGAATATTGACCATTTCTTTCTTTCTTGCCACTGCTTCTCCTCCCTCCGTAGAATGTTTCTGTTATTTCCAAGCAGTAATCTGGGTTTGGCACTTACAACGACAAACATTTTGCCTTTTGGGGCCTGTCAATTAGGCACAAGTCAGGGTTCTATGATCACTGCTGCACACAAATTTATTGAAGCATCCGGAAGGTTACGCTGCTAGGGTACCGACCGTGGGACATGTTATTTTATGTTTATTTTTTAGTTAATTTTCTCTTAATTATTATTTAGTTAATTTATGTATAGGACATCTTAAAATCTGTGTTAAAGAGTTGCCAAAATCTTAATTTTGATTATTCACCTTTACCCCTTTGTTCATTGTTAGGTGTATGTTTTATTTTATCCAGTGTGGCCAATCCCCCTCGTGGGTACGAGCCATGCTTTGAGGCAACAACAACAACGACTGAGACAACAACAACGACGCTGCGTTGGCTGCTCATGGGAGGAAATAACTTTATTGAGTCCTGAGGAACCCCTCCTCACCCACTCTTTGTTTAGTGGTCGGCAGGGGTCGCGGGCCGCACATCTAAAGCAAGGTTTCTCTCGAAGCAAGCTGCTGTCCCCTGTTCGTTGGAACAGCGAACCATGTCGGTTCTTCTCTCCTTGGCTTGCACTCTGGGCCGGGTTGGTTAAGTACCGGGTAGTTTTCATTAATTATGTTGATATCTGTGTTTGTTTCTTTTCTTTTCAGTTAGGTTGAAGCAGCCCATTTTCTTCATTGTGATACGTTTGCGACTGCACTGATGTCCAGGAATTCTCCTCGACAGGGGAGTTCCCCTTGGTCAGCTTCTCTACAGAATGATGATCTACCTTTAGACCTCTTTCTCCGCAGCGGCGTGAGCAGCATTCCCGCCGCGTTGGTTCCCTTGGGTGGGGCCTCTATCAGATTGAACAACCCTAAAGCTACCCAAGAACAACTACATGCTGTGACTCCCAACTACCAGAGCATCACTGATGTCCGGCATTTCGGTCGAGGAGGGATAGTATGCAGGTCACCAGACCAGACATGTGTAGCAGACCTGCTTAAGTGTTCCTCACTTGCTTCCGTCGCGATGAGTGCGTATATTCCACCACATCTTGCATGCACATAGGGCATCGTACGTGGAGTCGACTCGCAACTAAGTCCATCCGAGACCTTGGAGAAGCTCTCTATGGCAGGCGTGGTAGCTGTTTACCGCTGCAATCGCGTTGTGGACGATAATAGAGTCCCCAATGAGTCAGTGATTGCGACTTTTGCAGGCACTTCCATGCCCATCGGAAATTAAAGCGTGGCCTTTAGTATTCAGAGTCGATGCGCTGGCGTCACGTCCTCTACAATGCCGGAATTGCTGGCGATATGGCCATAGTGCTGGCGGATGTAAATCTGGTCTACGATGCTGCACATGTGGTGAGGGTCACTCTAACAGTGATTGTATGTCCCAAGATCAGAAGTGTTGCCTTTGTGATGAATCGCACCCTGCTGACTAATCAGACTGTCCAGCTCGAGTGGAAGAAACGCAGGTGTTGGAAATAATTGATAAAAGGAGGTGTTCTAGGAGAGAAGTTATTGGCTCTATTAAGGAGAGGACTCACGGGTATGCTGGTGTTACGGCTCGTCATCCTTCTTTCACAGACGCGAGTCTTACGCAGGCAATTAATGCCACAGTTGAAAAAATGTCGCAGTTTCGCCCGAAAGACGAAGCATCAATTGCGATAGCAAATTGGTAGAGAGCTATTCGGAGTAGGGATAGTAGAGTAGTTTTATCGGCCGCATAAACTTGGACACATTCGCTTTCTAACTGAATTGACAAGCGTGGTGTCATCGCGCACAAGCAAACATGAATAGATCACACTGAATGACAGCAGACAACGACTGTCAAAACGCTGGCGCGGCCGCTGCAGCGGGTGAAGAATCGTGCGGTTTATCGCTTCAACGGAAACTGAGCGGCGAATGGACAGCGGATAAAGGTCAGAGCCGTGTGGAGACACGGCCGGGCTCGACTGGCGCGCGCGCTCGCTCGCTTCTTAAGCGAGTGCGCGCGCCAGTCGAGCCCGGCCGTGGTGGAGATAAAGAGACGGTGCGGGCGACGGCATCACAGCCAGTGCAAGCGTATTTGTTGGCAGAGTAGAAGCTGCTCCCCCCGTCCCTCCCGCACTGCCTCCCCGCTTTTTTTATTGCGATAGCAATTATATGGACACTTCAACCGGATTTCTGCCGTCGGCGTCGCCGTCGCCGTGAGGTTCCCTATAGATAAAATCTTCGCCGCGCGCCGTATGCCCGAGCGGAAGCGTGCGGGGACGCGCGCTAACACTGAGGGGGGGGGGGGGCGCAGTTCTACTCTGCCAACAACCGCGCTCGTCGCTCCGCCCGCACCGTCTCTGATCTCCCCACGGCTCTGACCTTTATGCGCCGTGCATTCGCCGCTCAGTTTCCGTTCGTTGAAGCGATAGACCGCACGTAACTTCGCCGCTGCGGCGTAGGCGCTTGCTGCCAGCGTTTTGACAGTCGTTGTCTGCAGTCATTCAGTGTGATCTATTCATGTTTGTTTGTGCGCGCTCACACCACGCTTGTTCATTCAGTTAGTAATAGTCGGGCCACATTTTCCAACACACGCTACACATGCAATTCTGCCCGGATCGGCAGTGCAGCGCTACAGGTGTGTCCCTTCGCACGCGCTGCCCACGGGAAGCGCTTCTCATCAACACCACCGTTTCACACGCGCCTTCTCGTGGTCATGAGTCTCTCTTCATGTCGGTCTACTTACGCCACAGCACACCTGCTTACTTAATCAGCTCATGTTTACTACAATTCATATTGCTACCAAAGCCGCTCACCTTACTTCGTATGACATTGCTGTGTTGCTATCGCATTCATTGCTTCGCCCTTGGGGCGAAACTGTGACATTTTTTTTTTTTTGCTTTCGCGTGGGAGATTGCGTTGCCAGTTCTCCTTGCGCTGGGTTGCAAGATAAGCATTTGGTGCCGCTGCACAGCGTCGCCCCGTCTCCCTCCCCCCCATACCCCCACGGCCTTTTGGGCGACAATCGCGTTTGCTTTCCGCCGTGCCTTGGCTCTCCGTGATAGCGCGCGTCCCCCGCGCGCTTTTACTCGTACGGCGCGCGGCGACGATTTTATCGCCCTTGGAATCTATACGGAACCTGACGGCGACGGCGACGAGGACGCCGACGGCAAGAATCCCGTTGAAGTGTCCATATAATTGCTATCGCAATAAAAGAAATGGCCAACGCAATGGAGTGATTAGTAGTCAGCATCTCTGAATGCATATCTCAAGTAATCAATACCCAGATCGCTAATATTCTGCAGTTAACAACAGTAATGACTCCTGACACCTCTAAACTTCCACTTATTAGAGAAAGGAGAGATACAAATAACGTTGGCGCTGTTCCCTCTGAAAACAGCTATGAAAACTCTGCATCTTCCTCGAATCCTGACCAACATACTCTAGACTTGCACGTCTCCACAGACGTTGACCTGGATGCACGGGCTCAAAAACGCAGCCGGTCCCCGTTGAACCGAGCTTCTTCTATGTCCCCTCAGAACAAGTCCAAAAAGTCTCCGCCCAGTACAGTTCTCAAGGAGAAAATTTTGGAGAAGGTTGTTGCTTCTGCAATACTATCTTCAAAATAGGATCCTTGAGAGTATTACAGTGGAACTGTCGTTCTATATTTGCTGCTTATACAGATTTAGATTGTCTTACCGTTCAGTTAAATCCTGATATTATCTTGTTGCAAGAAACTTGGCTTACACCAGATAGAAATTTTCATTAAAAAATTATCGTTCATATCCGATTAGATCGATCTTCGAGAGGAGGTGGTTTACTGACACTGATATCTTCCAAAATTTGCCATAAGGCGAAGATAGCTCTAAAGCTACTGTCCTCCGAGTACGAAATACTAGTGTTAGATATAAGCATTCCAACCTGTCGGCCATTTTTTATAGCCAATGCATATTTTCCTTCAGGTGTTCAGGACACGCGCCCTTTGCATACTATCA
Organism: Dermacentor silvarum; assembly: GCF_013339745.2. Lineage (NCBI taxonomy): Eukaryota > Metazoa > Arthropoda > Arachnida > Ixodida > Ixodidae > Dermacentor > Dermacentor silvarum. The sequence goes on along the minus strand of NC_051159.1, from coordinate 65,387,947 downwards.
TTACTTCTTGCGGAAATGATGTTTTACTAGCTGGGGACTTTAACGCCCACCATGTTACATGGGGATTAAAAACAGATCAGAGGGGCAATCGCTTATGGAACTGGTCCCAGGACAATAATCTTACGTGCGCAAATTCCGGACGACCTAATTTCGTCAGAGGGCAGGCTGCTGCTGCCTTAGACTTGACTTTTACAAGATCAAGCATTTCCCTGGCCGCCTGGTCGACTGTTGATCATGCCACAAATAGCGACCACATACCGATCATTTTTGATATTTTACGTCCAGTTACCGCCTGCCTTTCTAATACCGCGTACTTTCATAAACTACAGTAAATTTCAAAATTCCTTGCGATCCGCATTGGCTTCTCTGACTGATGTTAATCTCAAATAGAAAGCACTGAGCATTTGTTCTGTTTTAAACGATTCGCGGGAAAAATCTCAATTTGTTATACAATCAGTTAAAACGAATTCTTCCCCTTGGTGGAATGATGAATGTTCGCGTGACTACAGGCGAAGGAAGGCAGCTTGGAAAAAACTGCTACATAATCAATGCCCTCAAAACTGGCTGGATTACAAATTATATGCCGGTACTTTTAGACGGGCAGTGTTGAAGGCTAAAGATGAGTATGAAACCCCGCATTTTGCATTTCTTTCTAAATCAAACAATAAACGCGCGCTGTTTAGCTTTCTACGCGCTAAGAAAATGATTCCGCGACCAATAAATGCAGATCCGCAGTTTTGTCTCCAGAAGAAATAAAGAATTCGTTGGAGGTAATCGCTAGAGGGCTAGAACGTCGCTTTTCTTCCCAACAACCATTAGCTCCATTGCTATCCCCATCTGAGGAATATTTCACGGAAATTTTGAAGGCTGAATTATCAGATGTCTTACAAAGCTTTCCATTAGCGGCTCCGGGCCCCGATGGAATCACTTCGGCAATGTTAAAAATTTTATATAAAGAATCACAAGAATGTTTATTAGACATAATCAATTATTCCGTCAGAAGGGCATGGGTTCCATTGGAGTGGAAAATTGCCAAGGTCATTCCCTTGCTTAAAAATCCGGGTGATGGCTATATATTAGACAATATCAGGCCAATTGCGTTAACTTCAAATTTAGTAAAATTGATTGAAAGAGTTATCAATATTCGTGTCGTAAATTTTCTTAATGAGCGATCGATTCTGAGTCCGAAACAAATTGGTTTCAGATCACAGTGCTCTACATGGCAGGCCCATATTGACCTTGAAAGCCGTATTCAGTTGGCACGGCGCCAAAGGCAGTATGCGGAATTAGTCACTCTAGATATCTCAAAAGCATATGACAGTGTTGAACATGTGATATTTATCAATAAGCTTCACAAGATTAACCTTCCAAAATACCTTCAAGTATGGATTTCAGAATTATTAAGGAACAGAGAATTTTATTGCTTCCAAAGCGGCATCTCTTCGGCTAGGTACGCGCAGTCAAGAGGCGTTCCACAAGGGGCAGTACTTTCTCCAGTCTTATTTAATATTCTAATGAGTTCCATCCCATGTCATGATGATGTACATGCTTATGTGTACGCTGATGACATAGCATTTTTTTTTCATCGGCAAATGACATCCAAAAACTTTATCAAGTATTACAGGCATACTTGTCTGCCATAGAAAGTTGGCTTGATGCAATGCATCTCTGTCTCAACGTTAACAAATGCTCAGTGCTAGCGTTTCCATTAAAGGACCCCATATATATTTCTCTCTCTTATCATCTAAATATTATCCCACAAGTAGAGATAGTCAAGTATCTTGGCGTGATATATGACGGTTCCCTGTCTTGGAAGGCACACATTGACTATATTGCAGCAAAAGGTGTTCGTGCGGTTGGCTTGCTGCGTAGGCTGAGCAATAGTCGATCAGGAATGCGAAGAGCAACGCTTTTAACAATATACCGCATGCATGTTCGACCGGTATTGGAATTTAGATGCGTACTGTAGTCTGGAGCTCCTGCATATAAACTTCGCCCCCTTGTTCTTCTGGAGAGGCAGGCCTTGCGACAATGTTTAGGGCTACCTAAATTTGTAGCAAATGAAGTTTTACATCTGGAAGCTAGGATGCCATCTCTTGTTACGAGGTTTCGATTATTAGCTGTGCAGTCATATTTAATACTATATGAATCCCCTATAAGGCGTTCACAAACAGTTTTTATCTCCCAGCCGGACTTGTTTTTCGGCTTGTACTGGCCGCGATTCCACACACCACAAATTATTTTTATTCAAACTCTCCTGGATCAAATAAACATACAAATTCGTGAGGTGTGTCCTGTTGTTTACAACACAAATTCCATTAAAATTCCGTATGATGATATTTTCCCTAAAAATGCAAAGGCATTATCTTTCCGCATGCTAAGCTGAATCTTAAATGGTTACTTTTTGCACCTTCCGATCGAGACAGTTATTGCCACTGACGCTTCTCAAAATGAAGAAAAGTGTGGAATTGGAATATTTTCTTCTATTCTTGATTGGTCGTTCTCTCTTCGCCTCCCAGACTTTGTACCGTTCTTTCTAGCGGAATTTTTAGCTGTCGTTCTAGCCCTCCGTAAACTCAATACATCAACACGTTCCACAGTGATCGTGACGGATTCTTTATCTCTGTGCTCCTCCCTTACAGCTTCCGATAATTCCCCGGTTTTGCGAGCTTTCAGATCGTTAGTGCCCCCTCACTTAGCTTTGATTAGATTGGATTGGGTACCAGGGCATAAGGGCCTATTTCTAAACGAAATGGCCGATTCGTTGACGAAAGCGTCCCTGAATGGCCCGGTAATTCATATCCTACCGATTTCAGCTTTCATCATAGGGGCTAGATTTTGGAGAAAAATGATGCTGCGTGAATTTCACGCCCCTTCTTTAACAAACTCCTCAGATTTTCAGCATTTGTCGCATTATTGGAATAGCAAACTCTGTCAAACGCGATCACTTGAAGTCGCAATCACTAGACTACGCTGCAGAATTCCATTTTTAAATTTTTACCTACACAGAGCTGGTCTGGTTCCCTCACCTAACTGTCCCTATTGTGGACAACATGAAACATTAGATCATTTTCTCATTATCTGTCAAAGATATTCTGAATTGCGAAAAAGAACCTTAGAAACACCGTTCCGCCTTCTTAGATTAGAATTAAATGTTCAAAATTTACTATCATTGGGGGCCTCTACCCTTGGGCACAGCGACGGGAAGGTTGTCCATGCCATCCAGAATTACATTACAGGGTCAGAAAGATTTAGATGACAAAATCAGGGCTTAGGGTTCCGAAATATTTTTACAAATTTGATGATTAGCTTACTTCTTTTTTTAGTCATCATTTATTCCTTTATTCTATTCAAGTCATTTGATATATTCTAATTATTCATTCTCAGATGCGTATATATTCCCACATTTATGTTTGCATTATTTTATACATCTCCTTTCTCATTGTTATTTCAAACTACCTGGTTCTTGGCCAATCCCCCAGAGTGGGTATGTGCCAGTAACTCCAATGCTCTACCTCTACCTCTAAAGTGCGTTTATACGTGCTGTACGCCGGCTTTCACGTCTCCTACTAGGTCGTGGCTATATATATATATATATATATATATATATATATATATATATATATATATATATATATATATATTGTTACGTCTCAACCTGGGCCAGCGTATAACTTGGACCTTTCCCACAAGGCAGCCCGTTTCATCAGCATCGCCCAGACGACGACAGTGCTCGACACCGACGGTGGCGGGCAGACAAGCTTCCCAAATCGGGAGTGCGCACCTTTGGATGTTGCCCCGAGACAGCGCCTTTCATCAGCGTCGCCCAGATGGTGACAGCGCCCGACACCGGCCATGACGAGCTGACCGGATTGAGGCGAGAGGCCAACTTCCAGGAATTACTTCCGTGGGAACGACAACGATCTCGGTTTCCCAGATGACCACGCAGTGGCAGCAAAGGCGAGGGCGAGGATGCAACAGTAGAGGAGGAGTTGGGTGAACAATGCAACCGCTCTGATTGGCCACACCAAGGTCAGCAGTTTCCGCAGTCGAGTCTCCTAGGGAAGACGAAGGGATTAAAGGCGGAGACCGGTGGTGCAGTGCGGAGGTGTTGACGTGACCTGATACGAACTCAGACGTTGAATATGCTCCTGATGAAGTGGGCTTCCGTACCAGGGGCCAATGTACATAATGTAAATTAAATCAGTTTCCTGTTTCCTACTACTGGATGTATTCATCGATGGGTTTGGTGGATTCTTGGCCCAAACGCCACCTCGAGCCGCAACAATATATATATATATATATATATATATATATATATATATATATATATATATATATATATATATATTGCGTTGCTGGAAAAGCACACATCGCCATACCTGAGGCTAACCTGTGCATGCAGGCAGAATTGGAATGACATTAAATTAATCTTGCTATTCATAGGAGTCGCACTGGTACTGCCAAGCGGGAAGACAAGATATCAGATCAGAAGCTACTTTGAAAGCAGGTTTTGGTGAAGCAGTTTGGCAATGGCAATTATAGTTTTCCTAAAGGTATTGTTCTTCCAAAAAGTGCAAACTGAGTAGAATGATTAGCCAAAGTGCCCTGATCTATAGGTTTGATCTGCCTGTTCAATTAGAACCTGATCTGAGGCATTTGGTCGTCTTTTTTGGTCTTTTTTCAGTTTTCGGGCAGTCCAGCGCCCTTGTCTGCGCTAGCATAACAAATTGGTGATGAACTTCACTATACGTCTAGGAATCAAAAAAAAAAAATTGAAAATGCGTTTTTTTTCCTGGTGAAAAGAGCGATATCCAAGATGCTCGACTGAGATATATATAGTAAAACCTCATTGGCTCAAGCAGGCTAGGTAACTATTTGTCGCCCCATCTTTTCAGAGGGTGTGTGTGTGTGTGTGTGTGAAAACTTTTTATTCACAAAAGTCCTGAGGCTCGACTTTTTCAAGCCGAGGCGGGCCGCACCCACGATGGCACCATTAGGCCCAGCCCTTCAGCGACATCGTGGGCCCTCTGGACAGCCCGTATCTGATCTTGAAAAGATGAACTCTGTAGCATCTTCTTCCAATGGAGCCATTCTTCTTCAGGGTTGGTGAGAGTCGCAGGGCATCCCGCGAGCATGTGTCTGATCCCAATGATGCCATTACACGCACGACAATCTTTCTTGACCTCCCTTTCTGAATAAATTTTATCAAGGTGGTACGGCCTGGGATAAGTTCCTGTTTGTAATAGTAGCAGTGAAACTGCCTGAGCCCTGTTCAGCTTTGAATGTGACAATGGAAATTGTTTGCGTCCTAGATAGTAATGTTTAGTAATCTCGTTATATGTTAATAAATGATCTCTAAATTCCCCGGCCTGGTGGTGGACGGCTCGGTTGTGACTGTCACGGCTAGCAAGTCCTCGTGCCAAGTCATGAGTAACCTCATTGAGGTTAGCCCGGGTCTCGTCCACTTCTCCCATATGCGCAGGAAACCACTGGATTTCAGTTCTCATACTCATAGTGTTTTCAATAAGTTTAGCTGCAACCGCGGCCACGTAGCCTTTATCGAAACCCTTTGTAGCAGCTTTGGAATCGCTGTAAATAAAAGTCCATTTATCTCGTAACTCCACCTCATCCTCCAGTGGGCGCCTTGATCTATTTCGCTCTGCTCCTATTGCCTGTAGTATATTCCTGCCGGCTCGTGTTTCTGTCAATCTTTCCTGTTGCGCTAGCTGCTGAGCCTCCGCAATTTCCTCTATTGTGTTGTGCACCCCTAGACTAATCAAGCTCTCGGTTGCAGTGTTAATCGGTATCCCTAGGGTAGCTTTAATGAGCTCCCTAATCATCGTGTTAAGTTTATTAAGTTCTACCTGCGTCCATTTGAATAATCTAGCAACATAAGTGAAATGACAGAGAGCAAAAGCATGAACTAGCCTCAAAGCACTGTCTTCCCCCCGGCCTCTGTGTCTATTGGTAATTCTCCTTAGTAGCCTAATGACTTCATCAGAGGGGGTGTCAATAAAAATTAGCGCCATCACTTTCGAGCCAGCATACGCTCTCGTTCTAAACAATGCTTCGCTGCGTATTTAAGAAGCTCTCCCACTCCGCACGATGTTTCTTCCCGAGCCTCTGTCTACGTCTCCATCTGTACACGCCTCTTCGTTTGTGTAAGAGCTCGCGTCTGCATTCCACTTTTTGTTGCCGCGAGCCATCTCGGTTTGCATTATATCCGTGACCATCCCGTCGTGCAAGACAGCGCCAACAACTGCAAAGTGGGAAGAGGAGACAAGGAAGGTTTCGCTTTTAGAACAGGGGATGCGTCCAGGCCTTTCGACATGTTATGATGTTTCCTCACGGGCTTTCTTTCATAAAAGTGACTAGGACAATGCTTACCGCCAACCAAAGATGTTCATCGCTGCCAGAACCGTGCTCGGTTTTGTGAGGTACTCGGCGTCAGCTTTTCTTCCTCCCTGAGGGCTTCGTCCCGAGCGGCTATCATGGCCCGAGTGAAGTGCTCCGCTTGAAATGCGAGATGTCAGCGCCATCAATTTTCCTGTTAGGAGTCCACAGGTGAAAATGCGGCACTGCTGAGATCGCTCAGCCACCATAAAAATCACGTGTAGGGCTCAGGTTTTTCTACAATATGTCATGGCTAAGTCGTTGAGAAAACGCATCCCCGCTTATTTAGTTCCTTTCAAGAACGACAAAAAGAGCAAGAAAAAAAGAGAGAAAAAGAAAACAAGAAAGCATGAACGGAGGGCCTTTTCTGTCCCTTGTTTGTTTTCCATCGGGTCGTTCTCGTATTGAATCCCTACCTATTAGCCCAGATATCAGTTTTATTCCTTGGTGTTGTTTGTTAATGTTCAGCTGTGTTGCATGCGAGCCTCAAAGAGTGTACTAAAAACACGCGTTTGGCGTTCCCAGCTAACTCGTTTCATTGCGTACTTTCCAAATCATGAAATATCACGATGCTCCTGCATATGTTTCTCACTAAACATATAAAGGATGGTTGTTGAGTAACAGTAATAATTTTAATGCGATAACCTGAAGGGCCCCGTGTCGCAGAAAAACCGGTGTCGGCGTCTTTGTCCGTGAGCGAAAATTTCTGTATATATTATTGCAATAGCAATTATATGGACACTCCAAGCGGATTTCTGCCGTCGTCGTCGCCGTCGCCGTGAGGTTCCGTATAAAGTCAAACGTCGATGAAATCGTCGCCGCGCGCCGTATGCTGTATGTGCGAGTGAAAAGCGCGCGAGGGACGCGCGCTTTCACGGGGAGCGAACGCACGGTGGAGAGCAAACGCTACTTCTTCCGTCGCGCGAAAGGCCGTGGAAGGACGGGAGGGAGGGAGATGAAGCGACGTTTAGCTGCGGCACCAAATGCGTATTTATATAAAAACGTTGCGAGGCAAGAATGTGGTAAAGACTTCCGAATGTGGTAAAGACTTCTGATCTCGTCAAAAACCCCCGAGCCGCCGCCAGAGGCACCAGCAACAGTCGCCAACGCCGCTCGCGTTCATTGCGAACGCGGGCAAAACGCCGACGGCGTCGACAACAGTTCTGCGCGTTGATGGTGCTGCTACATGTCCAAGTTTATACAGCTGATAAAACTACTATCCTCACTTCGTATAGCTCTCTACTAATTTGCTATCGCAATTGATGCTTCGCCTTTCGGGTGAAACTACGACATTTAGGTGCCTGTATATGCCACGCCTTGGTATATGACATGCGGTATATGCGGGTTATATTTGCAAACCATTCTGTCGCTACAGTTGGTCAAACTTTGCTTTACATTCTTGACAAAGTTTTACTCGGAATTTTGAGAATGACAGACTACAGCCAAATGTCATGAAACAAAACACGGACAGCGCATGCCTTTTATGTTAAATCTTCTCACACTTTAATATTAAAAGTGGGAAACAATAACAGAATGGAATGGAAAAACTTAAATAGCAGAAACCTGTAAATTATGTAATTTTTTGGCGATTCTGTGCACTACCTCTGGGATCCGCCCACGCAAGAGGCCGCGTTTCTACCAGAAAGCTCGCCTTCGTGCATAGCGTTCGCCGCCAGCGTTTCCCGGCAAACATTATGGTCATATAAGCTGCAGTTGCCGGGAAGCGGGAGAAGCAGTCGGGGATCTTTGAATGTTATCGCGTTCTTAAAGGCCACATCACCCAAGGTGCGATTTTTTATACGATGGCCTATGGTATACCTCGAAATGTTGCTTTAAGCAAAGACCATAGCTTAAAACAAAGTACACAGTAGCGTTTTCGACACGCTGAAGCGAAGTTCAGTTCGTGGATGACTCAGCAAACTAATTGTTAACTAAATAATTACTATGTTATTTAATTTATAAGTGAAATATAATTTTTTTCTTGCACGAATGTACTCTCCATTATCGGAACGAAAGGTGAGCAGACAGACAAATAACTTTAATGAAGGTCCTGAGAAGCTCCGTTGCCCCTTTCAGGGAGGCGACGAAGCCGCGGGCCACACTCACGTCGGGACGGGGAGACCGAGCTCCAGCGCCGCATCGTGAGCTCTCTGGACAGCCCAAAATTGGCGTGACTGGTCGGAGCTCCGAAGAGCAGAGCTCCACTCCTCTGCAGTGCATCGATGCGGGCCCCTCTGTAACGAGGGGCATCCCCAGAGCATGTGGTCTGAAGTACTACGTTGTCCGCAGCTAGGGCAGTCTGGACTAAAGCAGTCTGGATTGATGTAGTGAAATAAATTCAGGTTGGGATATGATCCTGTCTGAAGCATGCGTAGTGTGACAGCTTGAGGTCTGGTTAGTGCATGCTGTGTGGGGCAGGGTATAGTCTCCTGCCAAGCTAGTAGTGTTTGGTAACTTCGTTGAAGGTGGAGAGAGTGTCACGGAACTCGACGAGCCTAGAATCGACGGAGCCTCGACTCGCAGTGGCCTCAACGCGGAGGGTTAGTTCGCGCGCTCGGACGTGTGCGATGTCATTGAGGTTTGGGAGGGAGTCAAGTTGGGGTTAGAGATGTGCCGGGAACCTCCTGATTGTATGTGGCTGGATGACTTTGCCTTTGAGAATTCGATGAGCTTCCTCGGCGATGGTACCAGAGGCAAATGCCCGAACCGCCGCCCTCGAGTCAGTAAATATTTCCGTTCTCTCATCGTCGGAAAGTGCCAGAGCGATCGCAGCCTGCTCTGCCCTAGCCGGGGTGCTGTCTCTGATGGAGGCCGCACAAGTGATGTGTCCGTCGTCATTAACTGCCATTGCGACGAAGTCCCATGTGTGTCCGTACTGGGCCGCGTCAACGAAAGTGACCGTGTGAGGCGAGGCTTTTAACCTCCGGAGCAATATTGCTCCGGAGGTTAAAAGCCTCGCCTTAGCGGAGGTTAAAAGCCTCACTGAGGTTAAAAGCCTCGCGTGGGTTAAAAGCCTCGCAGGCGCAAAGCTTGGGCTGTGGCATATGCCACAGCCCTAGCTTTGCGCCTGCTCGCATTGTGTTGTGGATGCACGTTTTTCGGAAAAGGAGCAACCATATTGTTGTCCCGTAGTTGATCTGACATTTCACATGTACGTTCCATCGCTACAGTGGAGCTGATTCCTAAGACCGCGAGTATCTCCCTCACCGCAGGGGTGCTAGAGAGTCGTGATACTTGAGCCGTTTCCTGAGCTTCGATGATTTCGTTGAGTGTATTATGTACACCTAGTTGAAGAAGGCGCTCCGTGCTGGCGTTTGTTGGTACTCCCATCACTTTTTTGATGCTTTTACGGATAAGCGTGTCCAGCTTGTGCCTTTCAGGAGCGTACCACTTGAGCATTGCAGCCACGTAAATTATGTGACTCATTAAGAATGCGTGGAATAGCCGTAGGAGATTATCCTCCTTTAGACCGCTCCTCTTGTTAGAGATTCTATTGATTAATCTAATCATGAACTCCGTCTTGGTCGTGATTTTTCTGAGCGTCGTGTTGTTGCCTCCGGTAGACTCGATGAACGTTCCCAGCACCTTTAGGGTGTCGACCTATAGGAATGCTCGCCCCGCTTTTCGTGTGTAGTTCTATGTCGACTTCGTCCAGAGGCTTCCAACCCCTAGGTTTAGGACCTTTGCGGACCGGTCTGTAGAGAAGTAGCTCTGACTTGGTTGTCGAGCATCGTAGGCCTGTGCCATCGAGGAAGGTTTCAGTACGATCGACTGCTTCTTGTAGGCTCGATTCCACTTCCCCTTCGCTGCCGCCGGTGCACCAGATGGTGATGTCATCGGTGTATATCGTGTGGTGAACTCTTTCGATTCCTGACAGGGATACCGACAGTTGTCTGAGGACTAGGTTGAACAACAAGGGCGATAACACTGCCCCCTGAGGCGTGCCTTTGGGTCCGAGTGAATACCCTTCTGATTTGTGGTCTCCAAGCTTTAACGTGGCTTTGCGGTTCTCCAGGAATGATCTTACGTAATCGTGAAAGGCTTGTCCTAAGTTAAGATCCGAGATGGATTCCGGACTATGTCGGTGTGATCTGTTGTCGAAGGCCTTCTCTAGGTCAAGCCCGAGAATGCCCCGCACGTCTCTCGTTTCTTGGTCTATGATTTGAGACTTGATTAATTTCATTGCATCTTGTGTCGAGAGGCCTGGTCTGAAACCCACCATGTTGTAGGGCAGGAGACCGCTCCGTTTGACGTGCTTAGTAATGCGATTGTGAATTACGTGTTCCGCTACCTTTCCTACGCAGGATGTAAGGGAAATCGGTCTGAGGTTGGACAGGTTTGGAGCTTTGCCGGGCTTCGGAATGAGGATTACCAGAGACTCTTTCCAACCTCGTAGGACTTCACCTGTCTGCCAGGCATTGTTTATTTCTTCTGTAAGCCATGCTATGGAGTCGTCGTCAAGGTTTCTCAGAGCCTTATTGGTGATTTGATCGGGCCCTGGCGCGGACTTGGCATTGAGGCAGTGTAGGGCCTCACTGACCTCGTAGACTTTGAAGGGTGCGTCCAACTCGGGGCACGAACAGCCCCTATACGTTGGGTAGTCGACTGGATTGGCTAAGCCCAGTGGGAGATACCGACAAGCGAGGTTATCCAGGGCTTTCGACACGTCTTCTTGGCGAGTGGTCTCATGTACGATTCTCTCCAGTACTTTACTTTGGTTGGATCTAGCATTGGTTGCGTCGAGCAGGTGCTTGATGAGATTCCACTTGGCACCCACTCTCATTTGTCCGTCAACCAAATTGCATATTTCATCCCTCTGCTGTTGGCTTAGTACCCGACAGTGCCCCTCAATCGCTTTGTTAAGCTCTGCAATCTTTTTTCTAAGGCGCCGATTGAGCCTTTGCCCTTTCCACCTGTTCAGTAGCGATGTTTTTGCTTCGAGTAGGTGTGCCAGCCGACTATCCACCCTGTCGACTTCGAGGTCGGTCTGTATCTTCCTAGTCGCCGCTTTAATATCTGCCCTGATCTGTTCGGTCCATTGATCCTGGTTAACTATCGTGCTCTGTTGCTCTGGCTGGGAGCGCGTTTTCCAGATTTTTCTAAAGGCTTCTCAGTCAGTAAACACAAATTCTCGTAGAGGTTTGCATCCAACCTCCCCTCTAGGGTTGTGACCAGAATGTTATGATCACTTCCTAGATTCTCGTTGAGATTGGTCCAGGAGGCCGATTTGAAGCCCCTTACGAAGCACAGGTCGGGAGTAGTGTCGCGCGTACAGGAGTTTCCGGTTCTTGTGGGGAACGCCGGATCGGTGAGAAGGAGGAGGTTGTGGTTGGTTGTGACCTGCCAGAAGTCTTTGAGACGGGACTGGAGATAGCCCCACGCTTGGTGCGGGACGTTGCAGTCCCTTGCCACCAGTAACGGACACGCCTTGGCCCGGCTCACTGCCTTATTGATGATTCTGGTAAATCTCTGTTTATGATCGCTGGGCGAGCTGTACATGTTGAGGATGAAGATGCTGTCTTTGAGGTACTTCCCAGGAATAATTTCAATGAGCAAATTCTTGAACTTGTTGGAGTTAAGGCTAATGTCGTGTAGGATAAAAGTGAATTGATTGGCTACCAGGGTACTGATGCCTCGTTTTCCTACCTCCTGACATGTGTGTGTTGTGTAGCCGGGTATCGACACAGTGTTTATGAGGGTTTCCTGTAGTAGAATGACGTGTGGCTTTTTTACTGTGGACCGAATGAATGTTGGAGGACATTCTCTTTTGGTTGGAAACCTCTACAGTTCCATTGCTATATTTTCATATTATTTTGGTGTACCGCCATGTTGTGTGTTAGAGTTACAGCCAGTAAAGGTGAGCGAGTAGTTTTAATCTTATTTAATGCGGAATTGTGTTGGATTTGACGGGGTTAAAACCTTTTTTTTTGTGATCTTCTGAAGATCATCGAATGTCAGAAATCTGAAACTACAGGCAATGGCGCGCAAATTTTTGGAGTAGCCTCTGGTTGCATCTTTTCGCCCCACAGAAAGCTCCATTATCATAAGGGGTGATCATTTTTTAACTTTCCGGAATTTTTAAGAATCGCCTGTTGCAGATAACGTAACTCTATCCTTGAACTTCTTCTTTCTGGGCTTTTACGTGCCAAAACCAGTTCTGATTATGAGGCACGCCGTAGTGGAGGGCTCCGGATTAATTTTGACCACCTGGGGTTCTTTAACGTGCAATACAACGCACGCACACGGGCGTTTTTGCATTTCGCCTCCATCGAAATGCGGCCGCCGCGGCCTGGGATTCGATCCCGCGATCTCGTGCTCAGCAGCGCAACGTCTTAGCTGACTCAGATAGGCGGACAATAGTAGCACGAGAAATCGAACCAATTATACAGCTGATTACGAAAACTCGCTAAATAACTTCTTAATTAATTACTTTACGGTACATATTGCAATTTAACAATTGTAGCCGGTGAACTTGCAAGGCGTATCCACTAGTGATGAATTTCCAGAATGGCACGAGTTTGGAGATATGCGCCATAAAGCTCACCGTAAAAATGCACTGTTGTTCCATTTGCTTTTTTAACAAACGCTCTTTAATGCACTGAAACACAAAATTAACTGGAACGCCCATTTGTTTCGTCCCACACTTCGGGAAATAATATGTCGAAACTGGCGTCATTCTGCAAATGAATTCCACGAGGATACACCTTGTAAGCTCACCGGCTACAATTCGTAAATTGCAATATGTGCCATAAAGTAATTAATTAAAAAGGTAAATACTGAATTTTTGGTAATCCATTGAATATGTGTTTCAATTTCTCGGGCTAGTAATGTCCGCCTTTCCAGTAATCAAGCTCAAGGACAATAATTATGCTATCTGTCACAGGCGCTCTTTAATATTTCCGGAGAACTTGAAAATGATCACCCCGTATACCACCGAGTTACTGGGCTAATTTTGTCATGCTGTTATAGACCTCTGCGGGACCATACAGGCACACACGTACCTGGCACCTAAGACGCTTCTGCCCTGGTAAATATCGTGTAGAGCAGGTCCCCGAGTTCACGAAACAAGTCCGGCATTATTCACTCCTTCTTGACATATGTTAACCAAGGTGTGATGTCGTTGGGCAGGCCGTTAGGTGAGACCCTGTAGAAGCACTGGTTGATCTCGCCCACGCGTTTTCCTGCCTCATTCTCCTCGTCTAGCCTGCCCAACGAAGACACTGCACCTTGTCTCATATCACAACGCCCTTCGGCATGCAACACAGAAAGCAAATGGCGCCCAAGGTGTCTATATTTACCGAAAGTATTACTTTACATTTTTTTTCTTTCGTTTAAAAAGCCAGACGTGCCATGAACGCGTTATTGCACGGCGGATACTGTACTGCACTAAAGAACAAAGTGATATTCATTCGGTACACGCATATGTGCTTGCAAACAAGAAAAAAACTTAACAAAGTAAATGTTTCGGCTGGTTGGTCGGTCATCCTAAATGTTGGTGGGCTTATGCAAAACAAAGGACGAGGAAGGCGTAGTACCGCGTGACTGCCAGAATAAGCATATAAGGTCCTACGCCAAATGCGCAGAAGGCGTCGTATTGACAAGTGCACATCATTTATGTTTTTCCGGTGACCGCTTTCACCCGCTAACCGCTGTCACAATGTTATCGCCCGACGCAAGACGCGCCTATATCGGAACTTTCTCGAACGTCGTCGCTGGTTCTATTTGCTGTCTACGCTGTCGCCGAACCTAGTGTAATCAGATAGCATACTCGACGCTAATAATGCTCTACATCCTAGAATACACGCGAACACCGGCGAATACGCTGGAACCTACGCCGGGTCATGTATCAAAAGCCGACGCTATTAATAAATTTGATCAACGTGTATAGATCAAATTTTCGACGATCTCCGATTGTGCTCGCCAGTTTCTCATTGTGCAACGCAAAGCTCATCCTGGTAGTGTTTACACCAGCAGCGGTTACTTCCAAAAGTGCATGGATATTTTGTAAGCAGAATTTTGCGATCTGAGCAGCCGCTAAAGAAGAAAGAGTCCCTCTTCCAGCAACGCTGAGAAGTGAGAGCGATGACGATAGCCTGCCTAGCAAATTGTGAAAGCCGTCCATGCTTTCACAGGAGTGAGTGCAGCTGTGGTTAACCATTTTGATCTTTTCGACCACTTTCGAAAATAAAAAAAAAGCTGGTATACAATAAGTTTGCGTTGTTGCACAGACCAGTTCTTATATTTGTACCGCGTTTTTTCCACAAGTATACGCCTGCGTCATGGCTAGCTGGCCCCCGGCGTCATTATTCTGCCGATAGACGAGCCAAGCCAACTCATCCAAAACGAAGGCCAAGGCAGTGCCACTTTTCTACTCAATACAAACGAAGGCCTACCTTCACATCGTAAGTTAGACGGATACACTTAAAACTACGTGTGGGAATGCGAAAGCATTATAATCGCTTTGGTGAAACCTTTAGTCAGCCAGATGGCTGCGACGTGACGTGTGCAATCACGCACGCACTAGGCACGCACTAGGCGCAGCCAGAACCGGGGAGCTGCGCTGACGTCGAGGCAGCGTGTCGCACCCTGGAGGTCCGGGTTCGATTCCCACCCATACCGAAATGTACCAAATTGTATTTTCAAAGCCATTAATTTACCTTGTTTACAGGAATCTGCCTGAGAAATATGACGTCAATCCGAGGATCTTTGACGGTTTTTTTTAACTCTTTGTGCCATCGGACATTTTTGGTACCATCGCTCAGTCACGCCGCTGACGCCGCCGCCGGATTTTCGCTTAATGGGGCATTTAACGCTTTTGAATTGCTGTTGTTGTCGCGTATCTCATCTGTGGCTCCTACCCACTACGGCGGATTGGCTTTCGCATTAATAACAGTTCCTGTGTTGTTCTTCGTTGTCTTCGTGTTTTTCGGCTGGTTTCTTTCACCCACATATCTAATTTAGCATAAGTGTTTTTTATCAGTTTTCTTAGTTTATTCAATCCAAGCTACATAAGCAACTCGCGTTCGTCATAGTTGCTTGTGCCAAGAAAAGAAACGGGGTAATTAGAATCAGTTAGAAGCTCGCGGGAGCCCACCAGTGTCATAATATAAACTTTTACTGGTAAGAGACTAATACGTGTCTCTCTCTCTCTCTGCCTCTCTTTCCATGCATGTGAAAATTCGGACTTAATATCTCTGCTATGTTGATACACAATAGAGGTCGCGAGAAAAGAAAAATATCAGGTGAAATACCCGGCATGCAAGGTGAAAGACAAAGCCTCTCAAATGCGAAAAGCGTATCACACCTGAGGCTATATATATGTGAAAGCTGTATCAGCGTTGATATGGGCTCATTGTGAACAACTTTTTTTTATCTCATCAACCACTTGTTCGTCCTCCTGCGTCACACGGAGCAATATCACTTTGAGTACTTGTCGATCTGTTCCTTTGGACAAATAAAAATGAACAAAAAGTTAAAGAAACGAATTTTGGTACCATTGCTCGGTCACGCCGCCGCCGCGGACGACACCGGATTTTCGTGTTATGGGGCATATAATGCTCTCGCATTAAACGTCTACTGTATTTAAATACTAATAAAAAGACAATGAACCACGTACACTAGTAGGAAGGTCGCGTGATAGGTCACTTATGCGTCTTCTTGCTCTTGCCACGTGGGGCGCCAAAGGTAATTTTTGCGACTTTTACTGAAGAATTAAAAATATAAATCCGCGTTTAATGAGCAAAACAGGGCTCGTTGTGACCAATACGATAGGCAATCTTTACATTACCGGGGTTACCTCGAAACACGTTCTGAGCGGTTGTCCGTCCCTTTAAGTGCATGGTTTTGATGGCTGTATACTAAATGGAGTAATAAATTTCTGCCTGTACAAATCTTGCTAAGTCAAATGTGGTCGCGATAATAAGACGGAAACAAGCGTGCAACGGCAGGGGAAAAACCATGCTCTGTCATTTCTTGCACACATAAGATATACGTCCTCAGCAGAATAAGCAGTAAAGCCCGATAGCGCGCTGCCTTCAGGTCTTACTGAGAGCATAGAGAAAGGAATTCAACAAGAGCGGACATTCCCATAGAGCCCAGCGGCCGAATTGACTGCAGCGCGCCAAGCGGTCGGCATAAATCACTTCCAGTTTCGGTTTTTGGGCACGCGCATTTTGAACGCAAGCTAGCGCGCTGGCTGCGCCTCCCCCCCCCCCCCTCCCTTTTTTTAAATGCGAAGCATTTATTGCCGGCGGCTCTGTCCGTCCCTCCATCCGCCGTGCGGCGTCCACACCCGCACTGCGCATGCGCATCCTCCTCCGCCTTCTCTCCTTGTCTCATCTCCTCTCCTCTCGGCATGCGTCCTCTCCTCTCCGACGCGGCGCATGCACATCCTCCTCCCCCTCCTCTCCTTGTCTCATCTCCTCTCCTCTCGACATTCCTCCTCTCCGACGCTCCTCTCCTCTCCGGATTGCGCAACGAATGGCAACACCTGCGGCTCCGCGCGCGATAATGCGAAGCAGCTTAGGTTAGAGGCCGAGGCGCGACGATGGGCGCTGCATACTCCGCTGGGGGGCGCCACTCTAGCTCGCGGTATAATGACGCGCGCTCCGCTCCTCTCATTCTCCTCCCGCAACGCCGCGATGAGTGCCACGGACAGCGCCAGCGTCAACGCCAGTGTCAGCGCCGTGGACAGCGCCGCAGAGAAGAGGGCTCGAGCCGCTGCCACGAAACGGCGGCGGCGACAGGCCGATCCCGAACTTCGAGTCGACCCCATGGCTGCTTCGCATACTACTCAGGGTTCCCCTACGGGAAGATGGTGTAATTTTCTTGCTCTTCGTGCGGAAACGGTTTATTATTTGGTAAAAATGATTGCGAACGATCTCGTCAAGTCCCATCGAATCTGTGTCACGTGCAATTTCACAAAGCAGACGCAAGACCTTCTGCGAAATGTGGAAATATTTATTTTGCTCTATATAAAAACTCGTTCCGCGCTTTGTGCGTTCCTCCAACGTTGTGACCCCAGGTAAGCAGTACTTCCCGTATGAAGCTCCACCGGACGGCACCAGCTGAAAAAAAGTAAATTACAAGCATGTTACAAGCATGTGTCATTTTGGTATTTAGACATAGGCATACTGCGTGTAGATGCGAAACGTGCGAAAGCGGTGAATAGGCGGCATTACAAACAAAAGCAATTCGCTTTTACATACATGGCGTACAAAATCCCCGACTCATCCCAAACAGTACCATAAAATATGAAAACATCTGATTTCCAAGCGTTCCCCCATTTCCGGGCATTCCTGCCCTTTGGCAGCACAAATACACGGGCGACTTCGCGTTTCCAAAACTTGGCCACGGGCGACGGTACGCTACATACACAGAGACCGACGCAACGGAGGCTCATAGCCGGACCATGCTAGACGTTCGCAGAATACCTTCTATTCGCACGCAAGACAAATGCGTGGGTGCAAAGCCTGTTTCTAGTCCTTTAGAAGACGGAATTTTCGATCGACAAGTTTATGATATGTTCGTCTGCGTTATCTTTTGCGCGTTCATCCGGCGCCAGCAACACACTCCCATATATTATCACTCTTGGCAATCGCCCATCACGTTTTCAACAGGCGTGAGTACCGAAAGAAGGTATACATATGTTGTTGCGGGTCCACAAAAAACGTCACGAACTTGCCCCTCTAAGGTTCATTACACGCCAAACTAACTTTATGACCACGGCCGAGCTACTTATCGCTAACTGCGTCATGGCGTGCTGTGCGGCCAGCGTGCCTCAAAAGTACCCCATAAAGTAACGAAATTACTTTTCAGTAATGTCTGGCGTCTGAGAAAGCGGCACAAACGTCTCTAGCAAGATGCACTAGACTACTAGGCACCACGGCCGAGTTCTCGCTAACTGCGACACGGCACCCTGTGCGGCCAGTGTGCCTCAAAACCGAAATAAGTTACAATAATCCCCTAGGAAGCGTCGGAAACATGTCCCAGCATGATTCATTAACTCAAATTAACTGCGTCAGGATGTCCGAGCTGTTTTTCGCTAACTGCGCTTAAGTCTCGGTCCCGTGCCGTAAACCATTAGTAATTGCTTCGTAGACCGTGAAACAAGATTTCTCACCTTGCCGTAGTCCAATAGTGCATTGGTGTCTTGTCCCAGTGAAGAAGGAACGCAAGAATACGCCGAGAGCCCAATAAACCAGGTTACAATTTAAAAAAAAGGGGGAGACAGACTGGGGGGGGGGGGGGGGGGGGTCGCCGCGCGCGAGCGCAGCCGTCCTCGCTAGAGCTCTGCACGGGCCCGGGCCGTCCGAAGCGTTTTTTTGGTGGGCCCGGGCCGGGCTCGGGCTTGAGGCCGCGGGCCCGGGCCGGACTCGGGCTTGAAGCCACGGGCCCGGGCCAGACTCGGGCCCCCTCATTAAAGGATTTAAGTAGGCCTTCGAGCACACGCAACCGTTATGCATTGCAGGGTTCAATGCATTCTGTGCCAAGCTGAAGTCACACGTGAAAAATGGCTGTCATCATCATCATCAGCCTATATTTATGTCCACTGCAGGACGAAGGCCTCTCCCTGCGATCTCCCATTAACCCTGTCTTGCAATAGGTGATTCCAATTTGCGCCTGCGAATTTTGTAACTTCATCACCCCACCTACTTTTCTGCCGTCCTAGACTGCGCTTCCCTTCTTTTCGTATCCATTCTGTAGCTCTAATAGTCCATCGGTTATCCATCCTACGTATTACATGGCCTGCCCAGCT
Organism: Dermacentor silvarum; assembly: GCF_013339745.2. NCBI lineage: Eukaryota > Metazoa > Arthropoda > Arachnida > Ixodida > Ixodidae > Dermacentor > Dermacentor silvarum. Next base: position 65,368,794 of record NC_051159.1, on the reverse strand, counting down.
TCATTTTTTCCGCTTAATGTCAACTAGAATATCGGTTATCCCCGTTCTCTGATCCACACCGCTCTCTTGACTGTATATCTTATCGAAGAAAATAGTAAAACAGATGATGTTCTCATTTTAACAGCCGAGCTGTTTCAGCCGGGCGCATTGTGTCTGCTGAATCCAAAAAAAAAAAAAAAGTGTGCCGATCCTGGTAGCAGTGTAGAAAGGGTCCAAGCGCAATGGAACATACACCTGTGAACTAGCGAAGCTGAGCCTGGATAAGTCTAGCTAAGAATAGTGGGGACTACTTAAGCTTAGTCAGTCATCGATAGGCAATTGATAGCCAATCAATAGCTAGTCGATAATTGATCAATAACCAATAAATTCCGGAAACTTCTGTAGGTGACTTGGTAGTGCTTAGCCTAGCCCAAATACGAGGCCAATATCTTGCGATAGTAAATCAAAAGCCAATAAATAGCTAATCGATAATGAATCAATTATAAATAAATTACGGGGAATCCTGGGAATGACTTGGTAGTACTTAGCCTAGCCCAATAGCCAGGACTAGTTAGGTGCCCATCAGGTCCGCTGTCTCTTTAGCATTGCGCCGGCAGTGCTACGGTATTTTTATTTTCTACAAAAACAAACATTGTTTCCGCGTAAGGAAAAATAAATTATACAAAGAACCACTCCTCAAACCATTTCCATGTTACCGCTTTTCCGATTGCACTATTACCAGTGTCGATACTATTGCATTATTTTAGCGCTAAGGCCAGTTACTTTTGTGCTTCAATGCATAAAACAGCGTTTTCCTCAAAAAGTTAACTGGAACGCCCATTCATTTCGTCGGACACTTTGAAAATTAATATCTCGAAACTGGTTCAGTCCTGAGAATTCATTCCAAGCGGATACGCCTTGCGAACGCAGCGGCTATAATTCGTAGATTGAAAGATGTGCCGTAAAATGAATAATTAAAAATTTAATTAGCGTAATTAAGTTAAATATTCAACTACGCGTTTTGACCATTCATTAGGCCAGCCGCGTCAGAATTAGCTTGGAACTACATAAAACAATTATCCCCCTTAGAGCGTCGTCACATTAATGCGAACACAAAAAATCCTGAGATATGTTCAATTCCATACTTCAGAACACTCTATAAGTATCAGTCGTTAATAGAAACCTACCATTCACTTTGAACAAATACAAAAATGTCGATAATTTCAGTAAGAAAGAACTCAGCCCATACGTTGGTAGCTTGTAATATATCTGATGTGATTATTATTCTGCCTGCGTGTATGGCTCTGAGTATATAATGTACATCCAGTTTCGTTTTATTAGCAAATGTTAATCTTGTAAAATTCAGTCTCATGCTATGTTGTATAGCTGGTGTTGCCTTGTTTTGTATAGCCAGTATTGCTATTGTATACTTTATATAGGATGATGATGATGATGATGATGATTGCTATTGTAGTGTGGTTTAAAATGCATTCTGTTAAAACTTTTCCTAATTCTCTTAACTCGCCGTGACGGAAATATTCTGTTTTTCCGTTCATAGCTATTTCGTCCGTGAGGAATTCCAGCGACAGCTGGAAATATATGTGAATTCTTGTATATGTGCGCACACTGTTTGCTGACGTACTATTGCCTTGCCTGGTGTTTTGGGTCACGTCAAGCTACGTATGTAGCTTTTAGTCCAAAATGACCGTCAAGCATGTAAATTGGAGAATAAATTGATTTGATTTGATTGATTTCGTCGGACACTTTGAACATTATTATCTCGAAACTGGTTCAGTCCTGAGAATTCGTTCCAAGTGGATACGCCTGCGAACTCAGCGGCTATAATTCGTAGATTGAAAGATGTGCCGTAAAATAATTAATGAAAAAGGTAATTAGCGTAATTATGTTAATTCTTCAATTAGGCGTTCTGTTTTCTCTTGGAAGTAATGACCGCCTCATCGAGTAGTTTAGATCAAGGATTATTATATAATTGTGCAATCTGCAACAGGCAATTTTAAAAAATTTGGTTCAGCTAAAATAAAACACCCTGTATATTTGCGTACTAAATGACATCATAGAACCATATCGTACAAATCAAGGTAAGTGCATGGGCACCAGCGGAAAAATAGCAGCACAGGCAATGGGCCGGATTACTGATGTTCCCGTGGGAGAAACAAAGATTTCGGCCTTTTATTGCTTATATGCTGCAGCTGATTAAACCTCGAGAACGCGAGGCTGAAAGATACGGTACAATCTTTAAGTAAAGAAAGATTTTTTTTTTTCTCTTACAGGCCGGGCCTGGTCATGCACACGCGGGCCCTAGCTACGCTTAGTAATGAACGCCCGGGCCCGGCCTGGGCTCAATAGCACGGGCCCGGGTCGGGCCCGGGCTTGGAACCACGGGCCCGGGCCGGGCCCGGGCTTGTCTCGGTCATGTACGCCCGGGCCCGGGCCGGGCTCGGGCTCCGTATTACGGGCCTGGGCTGGGCTCGGGTCTTGTAAAGCGGGCCTGGGCCGGGCTCGGGCCGAAAAATCCGGCCCGTGCAGTGCTCTAGTCCTCGCTGGCTTCGGGGGAGTGTCTGGCGGACGACGCATGCAACTGGCGCGTCATTGTTTAAAGCAGAAATTTGGGCTAGTTGGTTGTAATTGAACTTAGACATCTTAACAAGCGCTGATGGACGGGAACACAAAGAAGAGACAAGTAGACTGGACGTCATTGGCCTGTCGCTAGGTAAGGCAAGTAAAATGGGTCGCAAAGTTTATACGCAAAACGATTTAGTTTTCGCGGCAAAGAGTTTAAAAAATAAATCAGTGTCTGTTAACTTAAGCTCACTTTTTTTTTGATGCTCGCGGCAGCTAACGTTCGGCATAAATACTATAGCGTCACGTATGGTGACGTGTTTCCTGTTGCCAGTTTTTGCCGAGTGTCCCCTCTTGTTGAATTTCTTTCTCTA